>NW_017275479.1:61352-65585 GCF_001594065.2 Cyphomyrmex costatus | reverse complement strand
TATCGTGCTAAAACATCACAAGTATATCTTCTGCCGCATGTATATTTTGCTACATATGTATTTCCATTCTTAACCACATTTTTGTCTTTACACACATAATATATTCCATCAGTAAATCTGACGAGCGCAAATATTATTGATATTCCTTAACAATGAATCATGTAGCAAGTACAATACATTACATACGAAAATATTAACGCGACCAACGATCTCAGAAATGTTAACTTTGATTTTCAAATGTTTTAGTTTTAGCCAGTTTTGGCGCGGGTTATATTAAGCAGCGTCTACAATTACTACGTTTACACGGTTCGATTTACGCCGAAGTTATAACATCGATGTTATGAAAGTAGCCAATCACAGTAATTCCATTCTTCAGAGGAATAGCTATGATTGGCTAGTTTCATAACATCGATGTTGTAACTTCTGCGTAAAGCGTGCCATATAATGGAGGTCAGACTACTCCGTTTCCACCATTGTAAATTAACTTTAATCTCGGTTTAACTTATGGCGAATTCGATTGGATGCACTAGTGCGCACTAGTGCGCACTGAGTGCACCTGAGTTCATCTTTCTTCCTTTTCTTTCTAGGAGAAGGGAAAAGGCAAAAAGATGAACTGGTGCAATCACACTGCACTGGTGCAATCCAATCGAATTCGCCATTACTGTTCATCTTTTTCTAATTTTTAGAACTAGAAAAAATGAAGAGTAAATTGAACCGAGATTAAAGTTAATCTACATTGGTGGAAATGGGCATAAAGGTTTGTTCTCATCGCATGCTCCAACTAGAGTCCTAAATTTATCAGGATATCGATCATGAAACTTTTTCCCTAGAATGAAACATAAAAAGTGAAAATTTTTACCGTTATAGTTAATAGAGAAATTGTTCACTTTTCATTTTCCATTCTAGTGAAAAAGTTTCATGATCAATACACAGAAATGAGCGACCGGTGTTAAGTGTTTTAGGTATCGATCATATAACTTTTTTCGTAGGGCGGAAACGTAAAAAGTGAAAATTTTTTATTATACAGGGTCATCGAAAAGTATCGGACCCCCCTAATATCTACAGTTAGAATACATTTTAGAGAAAATGTCCAATAGCAAAGTTGTATGGTTTCAAGCGAGGAGTAAGATGATGACCTTGACTTTGGTCTTGACCATGTCCTTTAAAGTCATTTCAAGGTCAACCTTATTTTTTTAACCGGGGGGCTTATTACAGTTCTTGTGACAAAAGTAAAAATTATAAAAATGAGCAAATTTACTAGATGTTAATCAATGACTGCGTTCAGCAGAAAAAGCAGCTTTGCAACTGTTGTAAAATTCTTGAACATGATTGGCTTATACATTTAGATCTAATGAGGAAATAAGGGCAAGACCAATCATATTAAAGAATTTTACAACAGTTGCAAAACTGCTTTCTCTGCTGAACGCAGCCAATGAAGTTATAAATATTCTAGTAATCATTTTTGTAATATTTACTCCGTCACAAAAACCGAAATAAAACCCCTGATCCTCAGTAAAAACTTAGACCGGTATTCATAAGTCAACTATTATATTCAAGACCGTCTTAAGTTCAAGTCTTGAGTAGAGGCCTAGAAAACAGAGATGCGACATTGTGTAGGTTGGGTTAGGTAACCATCGCCATTTTAATTCAATATAAGTGCTCTTGACCAATAAGCTGATGACAGTTGATGCAAAAGGTAGAAAGATTAGATTAGGTTAGGTTAAGTCTTAAAGGTTGATTTATACTGGCCGTAAACTGTTAACTTATGCCGTAATCTGTAAAAATTGACCAATCACAGTCGAATGAGAGGGGAATAATCGATTATAATTGGTCAATTTTTACAGATTACAGCATAAGTTAACAGATTACGGCCAGTATAATCCAACCTTAAGTCCGATATTAAATATTCACACAAATAAGAATACTTACACCATAATAATAGTTTTCTATTGCACTTCGACACTGTATTGTCCAAATTTTTCTCTATATATATATATATGTACATACGTTATAAAATTATATCTATTAGATGCAATAGTGAATTAAAATGGCTCTCTGATCACGTGATTTAGACAGCCAATCAATCCATACCCTTGAACATATATGTAATACTACTATATGGCTAGTGCCTATAAGAGGGAGTGAGAGGAAGCGGTCCCAGAACCACGGTGCGGGAATATATATTTCCCTCTCTTTCTAAGAGTACTTTGAGTGTTGTGCGCATGCGTTGGATTGATTGCATCCGCCAATAGGAAAATAGAGTGCGATCAGTGAGATGACGCGAACAGGTTATGCTCGTTATGCTTATTAGATGTGTGCTGTTGTACACAGGCAAAAATGGTCAAGATATGTTATTTATGTGGCAAAAAGCCTAATGCGCCTAATGCGACTGAAAACATTAGTTTGCATAGGTATGAAATAGGTATTAGTTTGCACTGATTATCATGAAATTTCTGTAAGGGATTGCACTGTATTCTTATATACATAACGGCAATCTTGAAAAAGTTTATTTCATAAAATTAGGATTAATTTATTTATTCCGACTAAACTGACTCTGTTAACTGTAACAAGGTTATACCCTGAAGCGGAATCAATCACTTTTTCCTTCTTCCTTACACATATATGTATATTTATCCTTCTATTTATTATTGATGGAGGGGATGATCCGACGCATGCGCACAACGTTCAAAGTACGCTGAGAAAGAGAGAGAAGTATATTCCCGCACCGTGGTTCTGGGACATGGACTTCTCTCTCATCTAGCCATATAGTAGTATTACATATATGCCCTTGAATGACGCATCTCTGTTTTCAAGGTCTCTAGTCTTGAGGTGTTACGAACTAATCAGATAGCCGCATTAGCATTTTAAGACATTGGCTGATATTCATAGTCAGTTATTATAGATCAAGATCGTTTTGAGGTGTTATGAACCAATCAGAAAGACACATTAACGTCTTAAGACATTACTTAAGACAGCTTAAAATAAGAACCGACTATTAATTACCGACTTAAGCCTTAGGACCAATTTCACCAACGTCGGTTAAACTAACCGACGGTTAATTCCAATGGAATTATCCAATTGCATTTGTTTTGGCCAGAATGAACCAATCACGGTTGACACTTTAACCGTCGGTTAGCTTAACCGACGTTGGTAAAATTGGCCCTTAGTCAATGAAATGTTAAGGCTTAAAGTCGAGAACACATACAAAAACGTAAGGCTGGATTTACCTTGACAGAAAAGCGGAAAGCGGAAAAACAAATCAGAACTCGCTCTGATAGTAAGTAATACAGGAAGCCAAAATGTCGACTACCAGCTCGAGTTCTGATTGGCTATACTTTTCCGTCAAGGTGTGAACCCGGCCTTAGAGTGCAAACTCATGCAGCAGAATAGCGTAATTTAGGATTCACACTGCGTACGATATCCAATAGGAGAATTCGTTTCCTCATGACAAAAATTTTGCTATAGAATCGAATTTTCTTATTGGATTTCGTATCGTCGTACATACGTCGAATGTCGTACGCAGTGTGAATCCTACATAAGGCCGGAATTAGACTACGCATTGAAGACTGAGGGTGATTTTACATGCAGCGCGGAACGCGGTACGCGGTAGGCGGTAAAGTAAGTAGGAACCGCGCGCGGTAAGCCGCGCTAATTTTCTCCTATTATTACATGGAGCCAAAACTGCGCGGAAAAGCGGCACGGACTAGTGACAAGTTGACGTTACTATGCACTTTTTAATGAAATTAATAGATTTAAATGCAATTATTAAGCAGATTCGTTGAAAAAATAAGATTATTGATAAAATGTGCATAGAAATAAGTTAATACATTTAAGAAAATGCATACAAATGTGAACTTGTCACTATACCGTGCCGCCTTTCCGCGTTCCATGTAATAGTAGGAAAAAAGAAAGGCGGAACGATAACGACATGGTCGGCATCCGCTCGGTCGGCTGGGTGCATAACTAGAAATTAACACAGGTATATACTGTGTATACTGCCAAGTAAAGAGAAATAATTTCGGAGTTCGGAGTTTGGTAGGAAAAAAAAACGATTTTCGCAATAATTACAGACTGTTTTTGTCATGGAGACTGCAGATATGATGTTGATAGCCATGATAACATTATTAAATCGATTAAATCTAATAATTACCATGCGCTTTATTGGCCACTTGGAAGAAATTTGCGTTAACTTTTCAGGTTAATTACCTTATAGTTACTTCACCGCGTACCGCG
>NW_017275479.1:58403-60403 GCF_001594065.2 Cyphomyrmex costatus | reverse complement strand
CACGCTGCAGCAGCAATTCGTTACTATTGGTTAAGAATTTTATGTAAGCTAGATGACGCACTTCCGGCGCAAAATACATTTTGCCGCAGTTCGTTGAAGTTGAACCGAACGAACAGCAAGCAGCAAGCGGCAAAATCGAGGCAATATTATTTATTGCAATAAATATTAGGAAAATTAACGAAGAATGGCTTCGGATAAGGTACGAATGTTTGTAAATTAGATTATTTTATACTTTACACTTTACTCTTTCAAATTTGTGGTAAAGTATAAAATGATCTAATTTACAAACATGTATCCGTACCTTATCCGAAGCCATTTTTCGTTTATTTTCCTAATATTTATTGCAATAAATAATATTTTCATAATGAAACGACTGACATATTGTACGCTTTCTCGATTTTGCCGCTTGCTGCTTGCTGTTCGTTCGGTTCAACTTCAACGAACTGCGGCAAAATGTATTTGCGCCGGAAGTGCGTCATCTAGCTTACATAAAATTCTTAACCAATAGTAACGAATTGCTGCTGCAGCGTGCTGCGCATGAAAAAGTACCTTAAGGCGAGAAACACACACTTTTGCATAACGCATAACATGTGCATAAAGAATTTGATTGGTCCATTGACTCATGCATAAGAAAATGGGCCAATGAAATTCCTTATGCACATGCTTTATGTGTTATGCAAAAGCGTGTGTTTCTCGCCTAAGGCCTGATTGCACCAACGTGATTTCGATTTTAAACGAAACTTAAACTGTCTCTGTCTCTGTCTCTCTTTCGGCTTTAAAACGAGATAGATAGAGTTTTAAGTCTCGCTTAAAATCAAAAAGTGTTGGTGCAACCGTGCCTAAATTCGTTATTTGTAAGTTAAGGTTAAGAGATTGAAATACGAAGAAGAAGAAGAAGAAGAAGAAGATTAAAATATACTATATCCGGATTAAAAACCCAACTTAACCTGTTTTTAGACAAATGGGTGTAAAGGAACGTATCAAATGTTTAGTCCGCACCAACTTGATACGCGTACCAATCAATTTAACGGTGTAAAAGGGGCCATTATGTCACCTGACCTAATCTGTTCTGAGATAGATCGGCGTAAATAACGACGTATCAAATGTTCAGTTCGCACTAGAGGCCTAGAAATCAGAGATGCGACATTGCGTCGGTTAGGTTAGGTAGAATCCTTCTCTAGGACAGCAAGTCTAGGACAGCAAGACCGTCTTAAGTTCAGTCTTGAGGAGTTACGAACCAATCAGAGGGCCGCTTTAGCATCTTAAGACATTAGGGTCTGAGCACAAGCACTGCCGTAACATTTTACGACAACTTAAGTTGTAAACGTAAATAACGCACAAGCTTTGACGTATCGGCGTATGACGTGTTTATGCACGCTATCGAAAGATATGTCAATAATGTACATAAACACGTCATACGCCGATACGCCAAAACTTGTGCGTTATTTACATCTACAACTTAAGTATGTCGTAAAATATTACGGCAGTGCTTGTGCTCAGACCCTTACTTAAGACATTCTTGAAATAAGAACCGACTATGAATACCGGCCGTAGACGTCCTATGCTCCACATTAGCATGATATAAAGACAAGGGTATGCTCGTCCGGTGGTAACCCACTGCGCATCTATCAAAAATAGAGGGGATAAGCACGTGACTGTCACCAAGTTACGTCACATTCGATTTATTTCGGTTAATTACGGAGCGGTTCGAGTTCGGGTAATATGGCCGCAAAAACGATCGCGAGCATAGTAATAGTGTATGTGCGTAAGTAGCGTATATATTTATCATAAAGTGATCGTGCGTGAATAACAATGAATTGCGCAGTAAATATATTTCTTGAATTTTTTACAACAATGTTTTTAAACCTATAATTATTTCTTATTTGTTCAATTCAAACATAATAAAATATAATTTCTTACAATCGCTCATAATATTGAATGTTGTTTTAAAATTCTATTTTTCAATTATTGATTATGTAAAGTGGGTTTTATAAATCGCG
>NW_017275479.1:56319-57638 GCF_001594065.2 Cyphomyrmex costatus | reverse complement strand
CACATTAGGAGATAAAAGGAGTTTCATTCATTCATTCATAAGTACTTGTAATCGTATAAGCTAAGCAACTTATGTAATGCATCAACTGTAAGCACAGCTGATATGCATTACATAGGAAAAGTTAAATAGTTAGAAAATATAGCACTTTAATGCCTATGATTTTTACTAATAGTACGTACATTATATGTAGTCTTAGGCAGGTATTCATAGTCAGTTCTTATATTCAAGACAATCTTAAGTTCAGTCTTGAGGAGTGACGAACCAGAGGGCCGCTTTAGCATCTTAAGACATTACTTAAGACAGTCTTGAAATAAGAACCAACTATGAATACCGGCTCTAGACTCTATACGTAGAGTTCTAGTTATATGCACCAACGACATATATATCTCATATATGTAATACTACTATATGGCTAGTGCCTATAAGAAGGAGTGAGAGAAAGCCGTCCCAGAACCACGGTGCGAGAATATATATTTCCCTCTCTTTCTAAGATTACTTTGAGTGTTGTGCGCATGCGTTGGATTGATCGCATCCGCCAATAGGAAAATAGAATGTACTTCAGCACATGTGAGATCAGTGAGATGACGCGAACAAGTTATGCTCGTTATGCTTATTAGATGTGATTAATGTGCTGTATACAGGCAAAATGGTACAGATATGTTATTTTTATATGGTAAAAAGCCTAATGCGACTGGAAACATCAGTTTGCATAGGTATAAAATCAGTTATATGAACGATCAATATTTACTGTGATTTGTTTACGTATTGATGCTCTCTAAATTTTTTCAAGTGAAAAATTTCACTCTTCTAAGTGCAAAAAATTTAGGATTAATTTATTTATTCCGACAAAACTAACTCTGTTAACTGTAACAAGGTTATATCCTGAAGCGGAATCAATCACTTTTTCCTTACACACATATGTAATATTTATCCTTCATTGATGGAGGCCAATGGAGACAATGAATCCGACGCATGCGCACAACGCTCAAAGTACACTGAGAAAGAGAGAGAAGTATATTCCCGCACCGTGGTTCTGGGACAAGGACTTCCATATATGTAATCAGGAGACGCGGTAGCGTCTCCGGCCATGTTCAAAAACTCTGAGACGCTACAAGTCTCTTATCCCGAGCCACCAAAGTCCATTTTTGGGAGGTGCATAACTACTAAAATATAAAAAATTTTGAATTGAACGTCATATGTCCTGAAAGGCGGCATCGCCACGAGTAATTTGAGCCAAAAAAATTTTAAATCGGTCAAGCCGTTATGGAGATATAAGCGGTCGAAAAGTGGTGATTTTAATGAAAAATTAAGAAACGTCT
>NW_017275479.1:33434-48987 GCF_001594065.2 Cyphomyrmex costatus | reverse complement strand
TAATATATGTCTTTCAACATATTATTAAGATCTAATTAAGATGCTATAGCATCAAAATTTGTTAAATTGTGATGTCAATTTAACTAAAGTGATATTACCGCGGTAGTTAATACGTATGCGTCAATGCTGAAAACCCATCAGCGTCGCGAAGAGGACTACATACGCGGTACATAATTTCACTCAATTATAATTAACATTAACATCCTGTTACAATGACTCGAGTAGGCATTGTCACTTTATATATAATGTAAATTATACGATATTTATATAATATTATATATACAATATATATATGAATGAGAAATTTATTTTTAGATGAAGAACAAGAAAGCGAGACAAACAGAGAAGAAGAAAGCAGTGATGATAGCGACGCTAGCGAAAGTCAAGATCCAACCGAAACATCATCTGCGAACACTTTCGTTGCTAAAGATGGAACTGTGTGGAATCAATTACCACCTGATTTTCACCAGACTCCGGCACACAACGTTGTTCGTCAAAGAAGTGGACCGCACCAATCAACTGAAACAATGTCTGTTTGTGACACATTTAGATGCATATTTACTGACGAAATGATTGACATTATTATAAGACACACGAATAAAAAAGCAAAACGTGTTTATGAGACGTACAATACCAATAATCCTACGAAAACGCAACTTGAATGGAAAGATCTTACTGTACGTGAGTTCAATTTATTTCTGGGAATTCTCATAACAAGTGGTGTCAATCATTCAAACACACAGTATGGATTAGATATGTGGAAAACAAATTCATATCCATTATATCGTGCAAGCATGGGTTATATTCGATTTCGTAACATCTTGCGATTTATTCGTTTCGACGACGCAAATACGCGAGAAGAACGTCAGCAACTCGATAAAGCAGCACCTATACGTGACTTATGGTCAATGCTCAATTCAAATTTGCAAAAATACTATCGGCCAACTGAAAATTTGACAATAGATGAACAATTATTTCCATATCGAGGTCGAATGAAATTCAAACAATATATTCCATCAAAACCTGCTAAGTACGGAATAAAAATTTGGTGGATATGTGACGCTGAAAACTATTATCCGCTCACTGGACAGATTTATACAGGAAAACCATCTACAGGTCGAGATATAAATCAAGGTGAAAGAGTAGTAAAAGAATTGGTCGCTCCATACAAAGGATTTGGACGAAACATCACGACGGATAATTTTTTTACAACTCTGCCGCTTGCAAAACATTTATTATCGTGGAATTTGACGATAGTAGGAACTCTAAAAAAAAACAAATCTTATATCCCTCAAGAAATGGCACCATCTAATGTACGTCAAGTATTTTCTACACTTCTACAGTATACGGATTCCAAAACAACGTAACAATTTGTTCTTATGTTCCGAAAAAGAAAAAAACAGTTATACTTTTGTCAACAATGCATCATACCATCGCAACGTCTGGAGAAAAAGAAAAACCAGAAATGGTACATTTTTATAATAAGACAAAATCTGGCGTTGATGTAATGGACCATTTACTTGGACAGTATACTACACATAGAAAAACAAATAGATGGCCTCTTGCCTTATTTTATAATATTTTAGACATTGCAGCTCTCGCTGCCTACATAATTTATATGGCGAATAATTATATGCTAAAAAAAAGGAGTAATGCACGCAGCATATTTTTGCGTCAATTGGGAGAAGAATTATGTCTCCCAATAATTCAAGATCGGTCGCAAAATATTCAAGTAATGCGACACTTTTCCTCCAGGAGTGGCATTGAATGCATACTGCAAAAATCTATCAATGTGATTGACGAAATCGCTTCAGCTTCCACTTCTCAAGTTACGGAAAAAGATAAAACAGGAAGGAAAAAAGTTGTTGGTTCCTGTTTTATATGCAGTAATAAGGAAATTCGAAAGCGCAGGAAAACAAGAAAAAATTGTGCCGATTGTTATAAGCCAATTTGCAACGAACACTGCAAAACGATAAATAAATGTAATATTTGTTACGAAAAAGAATAAAAATTTGAAAGCCATTTTTATATAAAACATATGTATAAATCAATTGTCCTTTCATGTATCAAAATATATCACAAACATATATAAGATATTTCCCTTTCTCGTCTTTCTATATAAAATGTGTATATGGATACCCGGGTACCCTGGTTGTTCAACAACGGGCTAGTCAACTTTGATGATCGAAAACTCAATATTTTTTCCTGACATATTTTTAAACTAATGAAAATGAGTTTGTCATCTTTTGGAAAGTGATGAAAACTGATCCCCTCCTTTTTATAATTATGGCACTGTGCCACAGAACAATATGTAGTATTTCTTTTTGAATTTACTTAATTATTTTTCATTGTAGCAAGTATAAGTTTATCCAATGTAAAGTGGAAAAAATAGGTGATCACTAAAGACCTATAATCAAAGATTCGCCAACTGTCTCCCACCACTACTTCTGTCCGACATCTTGTACCCAACTTCTCATCTAGGGTGCGTTCCCATTCATTTCGTTTTAGTGCAGTAACCAGTGGCCGCCATTTTACTGGATACTGCACTGGAGAAGCGTTCCCAAATGACTGGATACTGACTAGTGACGTCGTAAATACATGCAGCGAGGCTGTCGAGGGTGCATGTATGTGTGACGTCACTAGCCAGTATCCAGTCATTTGGGAACGCTTCTCCAGTGCAGTATCCAGTAAAATGGCAGCCACTGGTTACTGCACTAAAACGAAATGAATGGGAACGCATCCCTAGCCTGGCACAGATATGCAATGGCGGACCAATCACGGGCCATTCGGGCCATGGCGCATCTTTAATTATAGGTCTTTACGTCAGGCAGGTCAGGTTGGCACGGGTACGCAATGGCGGACCAATCACGGACCGTTCGCGGTTGGCAAATCTTTGATTATAGGTCTTTAATCACTTGACTCAAGCTGTTTTAACAGTGTTGGTTGAAAAAAGAAGAGTATACACAACGATAGATCCTTATCGCACGCTTTTTCTGTCAACTATGAAGTAAGAGAGGAGGAGATCGAACTTTACGCACGGAAAGAGGCACTCATTCGTGTGTCGAATTGAGAGGGAATCCGTTCAAAGGAAGAATCTGCGAATTAGGACGCCATTTGCAATATCAACCTTACCTGACTTTATGCCTCATGACGAAGCAATTACCTAAACGCTGAACATGATCTTATAGATCTTTTGTGTACATCCTCGTATCCAACATGACATTTCTCTGCAACTATAAGTTCATACCACGAAGGCACGAACTATCTTTCCACTGTTATATATATATATATATATATATATATAAACTTCTCTCTTTCTCTCTTTATCGGTAAGGTCGATATTGCAAATGGCGTCCTAATTCGCAGGTTCTTCCTTTGAGCGGACTCCCTTTCAATTCGGCACACAAATGAGAGTCACTTTTCTGTATTCGCGCCCAATCGTGATCGGTCTCCTCCTCTCTTATTTCATGTTGTCAACATATCAACTTCACGATTTCTAGGGGAAACCGTATGAATACTTTGTCTAGGTATATATGTCGTTGTGATTTATGACTTATGGCTTATTGTAGAAGGCCTATAAAGCCCATTCTACAATGGGCAGTAGCATTCACTGAACTATACTACTGGAACACGCTCTGCCCTTTGAAACAAGCGTAAGAAATATAATGAAAAGAGAGAGCTACTTTAGGTATCGCTGTCCTTCATGGCGCATGCGCTTTCGTCGTACATTCATAATCAAAAGTGTTGTAGATCCGAACTTTGACTATATACAAATGGACTGCCAGTAAGAGTCTCTTTCACCAACCTCGGTTAAGTATTACCAGAGAGAAACCTGAGAGAGGCCATGGCGGCCTTTTTCGCGTGACAGGCGAAGCCGCCGTACGCTAGCGGCACCAACATCATTTTTATAAAATGATGTGAACTACGTAACACATTTTCGACACTGTCGATACACCACGACTTTTTGGTTCGAATCTTCCCTATGTCCATGATTTTTTGGTTCGAATCTTCCCTATGTCCATGTTTATCGAACCGTTAGACAGACAAAGACAGACTATCAATCCGTCGGTGCTTGTTCCACTACAAAGAAGAAAGATTCGCGGCGGGCCGGCGCGTCGACGGTAGACACGAGCCAAACCAGCAGAGATCTTTCCGCGATTCTCTCTCTCTCTCTCTCTCTCTCTCTCTCTCTCTCGCCCAGTTTTTCACATATTGCATTATTCGTCAATAATTCGGGAAGAGAAAGACTGACGATTTATGCACAGAATTTGTTGCTCAATGAATTTGTAGCCAAAATTTTCTACACATCATATACTATTAATATTCGAATTTGTTGCTAACTATGACATGAAAAACAATTAGTTTATCCCAGTCGTTCCCGCACGCCGTGCATTATAAGATCTTAAATCTTGATAAAAGAATTGGTTGCATGTTTTCGCTATAAAAATATTCCTCGTAATATACACCATCGAAATATGACAACATATAAATTTGTTGCT
Organism: Cyphomyrmex costatus; assembly: GCF_001594065.2. Lineage (NCBI taxonomy): Eukaryota > Metazoa > Arthropoda > Insecta > Hymenoptera > Formicidae > Cyphomyrmex > Cyphomyrmex costatus. Next base: position 44,488 of record NW_017275479.1, on the reverse strand, counting down.
CACTCTGAAGCGTGAAAAATGATTTGTTTATACGGATCGGCGCCCGTGCCGAGAACTTTATTCTCTTAAACATTGCTCAGAGAAGTTGTCGTTCGTATGTATTTGGTATCAAAATGTTCCTCGTAACATGCACTACGGAAATATGACAACATCTGAATTTGTTGCTCATTCTGAAGCGTGAAAAATGATTTGTTTATGCGGATCGGCGCCCGTGCCGAGAACTTTATTCTCTTAAACATTGCTCAGAGAAGTTGTCGTTCGTATATGTATTTGGTATCGAAATGTTCCTCGTAACATGCACTATCGAAATATGATAACATCTGAATTTGTTGCTCACACTGAAGTGAGAAAAATGATTCGTTTATGCGGATCGACGCCCGTGCCGAGTACTTTATTCTCTTAAACATTGCTCATAGTCCAGTCACTTTGGAACAAAAAAGGGCATATAAATGAAGAAATTCCGACCAAGCTATAAATTGCTAAATACCTTCATTTAGGCGAGAGAAATGATGTCTGAAAAGTTCCCAACGTTAGCTTGTACGCTAAGTCTTTTATCGAGCGTACAAGGTTTGAAATTCCGGTTTTTCGCGGTTATCTTCTTTCCTATCAGTTTTACGGCCAAAGTAGGTCTATAATAAAAGAAAGATAATAGAATTCTCTATAAAATTCTCTAATGGTCGTACTTCGTACGACCAATAGTTCTCGAGATAGATTTCTTTTAAGTGACTTCTTATTTTCGAGCGTTACGTAAATTTGTTCTATCTTCGCGAATATCTCAAATTTGGATACATCTACGTGCAAAACGCACATAACAAGATCGAAAGAGTATTTAATTACCTACAAAATGGGTTTTTATTGAGTGTCGTACGATCGCTAGTTCCGGAGATATCATTTTTTAAAGGCATTTTGACTTGTGAATATTTTGAAAATGAGAATGTTTCCTCGTTAGTATATCGGTAATATCTTATATACGGCTACTCCTACGCCAAAAATAGTTATCATCAAAACGAAAGATTATTAAATTCCCTGCATTTTGGTCTTCTAATGGTTTGTATACGGCTAATATATAATTACTGAGATACAGCTGAAAAATCTTTATTATACGTGTTTCTGTGTACATTTTTGTAAATAACTTACTTCTGATTCGTCTGAGGTGAAAAATGTTTAGAAATTATGTGGAAGCTTATAAAATTGTCTTTAAAATGAAATTTTTTGAACCTCGTCCGATGAATAGTTTCCGAGATACACCCTTTGGAAAATTCCGTAATGTACTGATTTTTTGATAAAATCGGACTTTTTGTACAAACAAACATATGTAATGACGATAGAAAAATTAATATCCATATTTTTCTGTTAGTTTACATATATATGTACACGATCCTGTATCGGCGATAGTTTAAAAAATTTAATTTTTGAAAAACAGTTGCTATAAGAATGCTTGTTTTTTGATCTTTTGGCATAAAAAGGCGATTTGCGATACCTTTTTTGTAAATATTTTAATTTCTGCATGGTACACGTAAAAAATACCTTATATAAAAATTGAAGCTTATAAAATTTCCTACAAAATGGTGGGTTGCTAATTTATACGCGATAAACGTTGACCGACATACCAGACGTTTGAAAACGGGATTTCTTTTTCCTAATTTTGTGCCTTCATTTTCATGGTCGATAATAATAGCAAAAAAAGTTTATTTGCAAAATTTTTAAGACGACGTACGTTTCTGAGCTCATAATATATGATATTTGTTTTTATTTGGCACTTGGCCCATATGCATTGCAATCATTTTTAAGCAGAGTTCCGGCCTCTACATAATTTTAATCAATTTTTTAATATCTGAGTCTGTCTAGTAAGAGCGTGGCAGGAGATACCAGTCTATTATATGTACTCATGAGATATGTCATTTAGATATTTTAATTCATTTTAAAGACAATTTTATAAGCTTCCACATAATTTCTAAACATTTTTCACCTCAGACAAATCAGAAGTAAGTTATTTACAAAAATGTACGCAGAAACACGTATAATAAAGATTTTTCAGCTGTATCTCAGTAATTATATATTAGCCGTATACAAACCATTAGAAGACCAAAATGCAGGGAATTTAATAATCTTTCGTTTTGATGATAACTATTTTTGGCGTAGGAGTAGCCGTATATAAGATATTACCGATATACTAACGAGGAAACATTCTCATTTTCAAAATATTCACAAGTCAAAATGCCTTTAAAAAATGATATCTCCGGAACTAGCGATCGTACGACACTCAATAAAAACCCATTTTGTAGGTAATTAAATACTCTTTCGATCTTGTTATGTGCGTTTTGCACGTAGATGTATCCAAATTTGAGATATTCGCGAAGATAGAACAAATTTAAGTAACGCTCGAAAATAAGAAGTCACTTAAAAGAAATCTATCTCGAGAACTATTGATCGTACGAAGTACGACCATTAGAGAATTTTATAGACAATTCTATTATCTTCCTTTTATTATAGACCTACTTTGGCCGTAAAACTGATAGGAAAGAAGATAACCGCGAAAAACCAGAATTTCAACCCTTCTACGCTCGATAGCTCGTCGGCGCGCGGACCGCGAAGAGCGGGGATTGCCTGGCGAGCCCCAAACGTCGTGACTCGCCACGCAATCCCCGCTCTCCACAGTCCGCGCGCCATCGAACTATCATGGGCGTACACTGTTGGCAGTAGTAAGACGGGCGGATGCACGTATTCGGTAATTTTTACCAAATATTATCTCGTTGACTATTGCGAAAATTGCAAAACGGTAGAGGACTTTTCGACTCAGTTCAATCCGCTCTACCTGTTCGTGTAATTTTTGACACTTATTCTGGGACACCCTGTATAATGTATTCAGAAATTAAGGATGAAGACACACGCAAAAGGTATGTCTTTTAGAAGTTATAATATTTCAATTGTAAATTTTTAAAAAGTTCATTTAATCATTATAATTTTTAACAATTGTATTTTATTTCATAATAATTATTTTTATGATTTCTTTTCTTATTTAATTACTTCATAAATTATCTTAATTTATTATATTATATTAATATTTCTCTGTGTCAATATAATTACTTATCATGATAAGTACAATATTATTATACATATGGATGCACCTATGACAGAGGTGACAAGTTTATTACATATTTTTTCAATTTTGATTAAAAAAGTAATATTAAAAGTTACTGCTTTCAAAGATATATAATCACGAAAAATTATTTATTATTACCTTTCATTAAATACTTTTTTCAAATATTCATTGCTAAATTTTATTTTTTATTTATTAATTTATTTTATTCCCAACATACACAAATTCTCGTAACAGATAGCATAACCTCAAACTGTAAAAAATAACATTTCGTTCTTTTTCTATCCATTTGAGATTTTTTCCGGCTCCCTATCACACAATTCTCATTCAAAGATTTAATAAATTTAAGGATAATTAACTATCATTGGTCGATTTCTATGCCTACTTCTAATTCACTACTGCTACTGTCCATTTTTCGAAAAAAATGATGGATTTCCAAAATTTTTTTGAAAAAATAATTTTCTTGAGAGTTCTGATAGTTCCTCAAAGAGTTCTATCGATTGTCCTCTACCAACGTGCTAAAATGAACGGTTTAGAAGTTATAGCTCTTCAAAGTTGCAGAATCGTGAAGTTGATTTCCCCGTTATTTCAATTTTCGCTACTTTAATCAATGGGCGCATTCAGCGGACTCAACAGTTGAGTGAGCGCTCGCTATTATTGGTGTATTCTTCCAAATCTAAAATTTTGATTGGATGATCTAGAAGAACATACCAATAACAGCGAGTGCTCACTCAACTGTTGAGTACGCTGAATAATGGATCTCTTCCTATAAACCAGAAATAAAAAATTAGGGTTAATGAGAACAATTCGCTGTTAGTGTTGTGATCGAATAAATGAGTATTTTTAATTATTCAATGAGTACAAAATTACATGATAAACGTTTCGGCCTACATCCGGACCATTTTCAGTAGCAACTCACATGAGTATCACAAAGAATATCATATTAAAAATGCCATGATTGTATAGGAAAGTGGCTGCTCACTACGTCTTCAAACAATCTCACATGGTTAGTATGTCATGTGTAGATGAGTGGAAGACCAAAATCTGAGTAAATGTGAGACTTGTAATAATTATATAAATTATATAAATTATATATTTTCCTATAAATTTGTTATATAACTCTAGAACTCTTTAGGGGGCAACCAGAACTCTGCTTATTTTTTTCAAAATTTTGACAATGAGAGGGGCCAGCTCCACAGACGTTTATTTCATGGAAAGGAATGAAACGAAGAACTTTGATTGGTACATTTTCTGATGCATTACGTTTACACGTTATACAAAAGTCTGTGCTCCCCGTTTTAAGACCGTAGCACAGACTTTTACATAACGCATAACGCGTAGTGCATAAGCGAATCAACAAATCAGAATCTTTTCTTTACTCTCACTTGACGAAAGAGAAGCATTTTGTTTGGCTGATTCTTTTATGCACTATGCATTATGCAAAAGTCTGTGCTATGGCCATTAAAGTCGACAGGGAATCTATAAAAACTTCCAACCAGAGCCGAATCTTTATGCTGAAATTATGGCTAAAACACTGCATGAATAACATTTTAATTGTGATATTTGCAATCAGAAAAGTCACTTGAAGGATCATAAATTTTTTTGAATAAAAATTTTTAATAATATTAAGTCCTGTGTTCACGGTGCTCAACTCTACAAATTCTCATAGCATTTTTAACTAGCAGAGGTAGTACACACTCAGTGAACCTTAATGCCGTTCGCGTTGTACACAAATTGGCATAGAGATGTATATTTAATAAAAATAAAAAACGAACTGAACAGCGAAATCTTCAATATAGCTTATTGTATTATTTGATGAAAAATACTGCTCAGATAGCAAAGCGTGTCGCACAAATCTTTGATTGCTTGTAATGCTAGCAACTTGCCATAGATTTGTCTTCAACGATTTCTAATATATCGACATTGGGTGCGGTCGAGTTGCCACTACGAATACTTCGAAGCGTTTCTTGATTGGTTAATTTGTAAAATTCTTTCTTCTGATTGGTTAATCAAACGCTTCGAAGCATTCGTAGTGGCAACTCGACCGCACCCATTGTAACAACATATATGCAATAATATGTATATGTGTTGCCAGCAATTGGCAAGATAACTGCATCAATGTTACCTTGCGTTGTCGACAATATGACAGTATTATGTGATGTTACATATTATTTTGGCAACATGACAGCAATAGTACAAATTTTGATGATGACGTTTAAAGTCGGCAAATTGCTGGTAAGTTGTTAGTTAAAGTTGTCATATCGTGAAAAGATCAAGTTGCCAACAAATGAGTTGTTCCAACAACACATATTTACAATCAGGGGCGGTTTATGAAAATTGGCGCCCTAGGCCTGATGAAATTGGCGCCCCCCCCCCCCCTCTTATATAATAATCAAACAAATTTCATACTTTTTTATATATAGAAAAATATAATAAAACCACACGTTTATTTACATACTTAATATATATTTATATATGTATAAACGATTTTTTCAAAGATCTAAATCTGTCGTTTTCTTGCTTTTAAGCTTGCGAATTTATCAATAATTGTATCTGTCTGTGCCCTGTCAATGAATTCTCCGTTCGCAGATAAAAAGGCGAGGCTAGAGAGACGGCTCTGACCCATCGTGTTCCTTAAATAATTTTTTATCCTTTTTAATGTGGAAAATGATCGTTCCCCGGTAGCGTTACTCGAAAAGAGAGTAAGATACATTCTAAGAGCTATATCCATGTTCGGAAATATTGTGACAATACTCTTCTCACGGATAATCAATAAAAAGTTTTGAGCATTGATATCTTCGTCCGTCAATTCCATTTCCCGTATGAAATTCCGAAAGTACAAACATTCTTCTCCAAAATCGTTGCCGAGGTCGGTGGAGTATATCGCCTGTAACTCTTCACACTTGGTGATAATTTCTGCATCCGTTAGGAATAGCAAACAAGTGAGAAAGCCAAAGCGAGTATCAACTACCTTGTATACTATACTTCTCTTCTCTAATTCACCTGCCAATCGATCAAGTATAACGAGAAAGGTATTTACACGCATATTTGCTTTTGTATCTAATATCACATCATTGTCGTTAACCTCATCGAACTTAGCAGTTCGTCTTCTGCGTCGCTGATTTTCACGTGCATAATCGTTGCATTGGGATAACTCTTTCGCTTGTATTTCATAATGGTCAAATCGATTACGTAAAGAGACAATATAAGTATGGAGTGCATTATATAGCTGTACGACTGTTGTCAAATCGATATTTACACGTTGCAGGCTTTTATTTGTTTTGTCAAAACGCTCCAAGATGTCGCTCCACACGACGACCATTATAGCAGTTTCAAGAGATCCAAATTGTTGCAACAATCCTTCGGCTTCGGCTTTTGTGGTTGGCTTTTCGGAGGCATCTTCTACGATATCGTCAAGCGCATCTCGCAAACTTCCCCACGAGTTCACAAGTGCTCGGCACGCTTCTGCTCTAGCTGACCATCGTGTGTTGGACAGACTTTTTGGAAGTAGCATTCCGGGTTGATTCTCTACTTTTGATTTTATTTTTGCCCACCTAGATGTAGATGCACTTAGAAATGTATAAATATGTTGCACGAACATAAAAAATTTGGTTGCCTCCAAACAACACTCTGCAGCTGCTTGGCCCACTAAATTTAGGGAATGCGCTGCGCACGGGACGTAAATTGCCAAAGGATTACGTTCAATGATTTTGGCTTGTACTCCTCCATAACAACCCGCCATATTGCTGGCATTATCATAAGATTGTCCACGACAATCCATAATATCAATACTTTTATCCAGCAATACTTGCACAATCACTTGCTCTATATATGTCGCTTTGTGACTTTCAATAGGTATAAACTGCATGAAACGTTCAGTCGGCTTTCCTTTCTCGCACACGTATCTAATAATAAAAGTTAACTGATCTGAATGTGAAATATCAGGTGTCGAATCTACGCTTATTGCATAATATTGAGACGCTTTGACTTCCAAAATTAATTTATTAAGAAGATCATCGTAAATCATCGCAATGAACTCTTCGCAAATATCTTTGGAAAAATATGATACGTTTCCTTTTCCGGGATTTCCAAGTCGATCGATGTGATTTTGGAGAAACGGATCATTTCGAGCCATCAGTTCAAGAACGCCCATATAATTGCCATTACGGAGCGAACCAAATTTCTCGTCTGTTCCTCGAAAGGCCAAGCCTCGAGATGCAAGAAATTTAATTGCAAGTATGATGCGACTCAGTACTTGTCGCCAGTAATTACATTCTTGCATGTATTGGATGTGTAACTTGCTGTCAATTTTTCCCAAGACGTTTCCTCGCATCACAAGCTTTCGTGTATTTTCCCGATGATTAAAACTTCTCTCGTGTTCCGCTATTCTTGCTTCATTCTTCCAGTCGTTGAAGCCTTCTGTAAACGTGTTTACTGACGTCGAAAATAGTTTGCAAGGTATGCAAAATACGACACCTTTTGAGGGGGAAAATGACATCCATTCTCGTTGATGCATTTTACCATTTGGTGTTTTTTGAAAAAACATTTGCGCTGTACAACATCTGGATCTTGATCCATACATACGTTTCGAAATCGCGAAATTCATAGTTCTAGGATCTTGTTGCTTCAATGGATTTCGCAAAATGAAATCAATCATTTCCGAATTCCGTGTTGGCCAAAGACCAGGATCAGAAAAATTTGTGTAGTCCGAGATAGAATCTGTGGAGTTGACGACTACGACCTCAATATCACGATTTGCTACCGAAGCTGCTGTATTCCTGAGTTCGTCAGTTTGTTTCTCCTTTTCTATATTTTCGACAATACATTGTGCATGGGGATGCGTTAGCTGCTGAAATCAAGAAAATGAGAAACTAGAAATTGCAACAGTGCGGTAAGGCAGAAGACGTAAATTTTTTACATATTTTGTTTGATTTGTGGAGGCTCTAAAGTTATTATGATATTTTTTGTGGATTTTTTTATTTATTTTTTTTTTTTTATATTTTTTCTAAATATGTGAACATTCGTACGTGTGTGGACAGTGGATTACGGATTCATTTCGTTTATATGTGGACCCATTCCCGCCACAACGTTGTCATTGTACTACTTGTAATTGTAAACATGATTTGGCTACATAAAAAATCGTATTCAATTTTGAGGCAAAGTATTTTTACGACGCACATACGATTTAATGTACTTCTATCATAGAAGTTCTATGCCATAATTTCCTTATTTTCGTTGAATTTTACAGCAAATATTCAGCAGTGTATTTAATTATTGAGTTCGTAGATATTTACCTCGTCTGAACGTTCATTTGCAACAGAACTTGATGCTTCCGTCGTTGTTACGTGACGTACGAAAAAATTTTCAATTCGTGGTACTTTTTTGGTAACGAGTAATTCTTTTTTTTCTCTTTGTTTTGTTAATTTTCGCCGCTGGGCGCCACTCAGTTTATTAACACTCATTTGTGATAAAATTAATAATATAAAATTTTAAATCAAGTCTATTTTCAGAACTCTACGGACGGCTCAGAACAGAACGGATCTGAAATATCGCGGGAGAGTACAAGGAGAGAAATAACCACGGCAAAACTCCGCGCGGGGACTCACTAGAAGGCGATGCGAGGTAGTGCCACGGAACAGCGCGGCGAGCGCCCAGGCAAAGGCGCGGGAATCAATCGTCGAATCTATGTACTTCTAAACATAGACTTTCCGCCTTGAGCTGTAGGGAGTTTTGCTCTGGATCTTCGAGAGTTTCCGTCGTAATATGACGGAAACTCCCGAAGCTGCAGAAAGAAATTCTCGAAGCTGCAGAGCAAAACTCCCTATAGCTCAAGGCGGAAAGTCTGTATTTCGAGTACATAGATTCGACGTACGATTCTGCGCTTTTGCCTGGCGCTTGCCGCGCCATTCCGTGGCATTACCTCGCATCGCCTTCTAGCGAGTCGCCGCGCGGAGTTTTGCCGTGGTTTTTCTCTCCGTGTAGACAGTAGAGCGTAGAGCCAGGAGGCGGATGCGTATTTGTGTATACCGCAGGCGCCCCTTCCGTCGTGGCGCCCTAGGCACACGCCTAGTAGAGTTCCTTACTAGAGGAACTCGTAACGCCTAGCGTGCTTATGCTATAAACCGCCACTGTTTACAATGCAAACTTAACAAGCAACGTGCCAGAAATAAATAATCCTTTCGAATTTCTGAACGGCTTACTCTGAACATACTTCCGGTCATATTCGAGTTTCTGAACGCTATAGAGTTAACTCTAGTTAACTCTGAGTTAAAGAGTAAACTTTATGAACGCAGCCCCGAGCGATCGAATATGATTGGTTGGATCTATAAGTAATAACCAATTATGTTCAATCGCTCGGCAAGCGTGCCTAGCCGCTTTGCCGTCTTGAACTCGCCCATTGATATACATAAACATATATGATCATATATGATCATATACATACATAGGGTGGTCGTTATTTAAATAACTTGAAATTTAATCGGGAGATTTCTTAAAATGGCAATTTAATCAGGGGTGTCTTGATTAAATTTAAAAAATTGTTAAAAACCAACATCATAGTATATATACATATTTATATTTATTTATGCATCACAAATTTTTATCGGGATCTATCATGCCAATTTAAACGAATATCGCGTGAAATTTCAATACAATCAACATAACCTGATAGTTATAATTTATAGTCCCCAAAATAGCCAAAATGTTTAATGATACATTGGGGACGGTCCCCAATGTACTAAAGAAAAATGTGTTCCTAAAAACTACAAATTGTTTAGAAAAATAACTTTGGAGACGTCCTCGAAGTATACGATTTATGTGTAGAACTTTGAGGTCGGACCCCAATAAAACCAAAAGTAACCCAAAGTAACCAATTTCTCTTAGAAATTATCCCCAAAGTATACGATTGATATACGTAAACATATATGATCATATATGATCATATACATACATAGGGTGGTCGTTATTTAAATAACTTGAAATTTAATCGGGAGACCTAAAATGGCAATTTAATCAGGGGTGTCTTGATTAAATTTAAAAAATTGTTAAAAACCAACATCATGATACATACCCCAGACAGCACACAACATCCATTGGACATCCAGACTTGGTTTCAATCTGGTCCATACGTCCATGGATTTAGTACGAATGTTTTAAAAACGTACGTTATTCAACGTATAAAGTATGTTTACATTTGAACATTTAAAAAATGTTTATCTCATGCAAAAAATTTTCTAAGTCTGCTTGTGACGTATTGCTTTCGTTGACTTGCGAGGTGAAAATTTTTTTATGATCGCACGAGGAGTTTTACTTTTGATATCTCCGGTAATGCGAAATATTATTAAATTAAAGCTTAATTCAGATATGCAACAAGCGACAAGCAACAATAGCTTGCTGCTCGCAATCATAATAGTTAGGAATCATTTTGCTTTCAGTGTGCAAATTTGTCTGGATTGTGGTCAAAAATTTGTTTAATATATTAATTTAGTCCAGTTTTAGTCCATTGCATCCTAAAATGGACGTTTTTAAGAAGTCCAAAATGGTAACACTGGATATTTTTAAAACGTTTTTAAAATATCCATGGATCTAATCTGGATGTTTTTAATATGTCCAAACGTCCAACATGTACGTTTTAAATACATTTTTTAAACATTACTGTGCTGTCTGGGACGTATATAAATATTTATATTTATTTATGCATCACAAATTTTTATCGGGATCTATCGTGCCAACTTAAACGAATATCGCGTGAAATTTCAATACAATCAACATAACCTGATAGTTATAATTTATAGTCCCCAAAATAGCCAATATGTTTAATGGTACATTGGGGACGGTCCCCAATGTACTAAAGAAAAATGTGTCCCTAAAAACTACAAATTGTTTAGAAAAATAACTTTGGGGACGTCCTCGAAGTATACGATTTATGTGTAGAACTTTGGGGTCGGACCCCAAT
>NW_017275479.1:8635-31096 GCF_001594065.2 Cyphomyrmex costatus | reverse complement strand
TGTTCCGTCCTTTATCAGCGCAACCGACGCGAACGGTTACACTGTGGTTTCGTATAGGTCTGTACGATTGTTGTACAATGAATTCACACACTGGTTTGTTATACTTCTTAGTTTATTAAAATTTGTGCACAACGAAACTGAGTTGAAGAAACGTGCGGTTTCTATACGTGTAATCTCGCATAGATGAACGTAGGACCGTTAGTAGTACGGGAATGGCCGAAAAGGTAAAGATTGGAGGACGAGCCTTCGTAGCCCCGATCCCCTCCGCTACCGCCGAATACAACCGAGTGTTGTTTTCGTGAAGAACGGAGGCATCGTCGCTGCCTGGTCATAGTATAGGAGTGTGTATGTGATTTTATGTATATGAGCCCATGCGAGAGCTGTCCCTCATGAAGGATATATATATGTCGTGCACGACTTAACGAATGAACGCATAACATACTCCCCCCGTTGAGAGAGTATGGATCAACTAATCTGTTTGAGTTCGAATGTTACTCTTATTGATTACATTACGCATATTACATATTTGATATATTGTTCATACAACGTTGTCATGATTTCGCATACGCATGTCGCTTAGTTATTGCTTCAACGGTAGTGGACACAACAATGATGTTGATCTTTTTATCACTCCGGCTGCGGTCTGGACAGTAGCCACTCGTACGACTCCGTCCTCGCCTGGGTGTACTTGTAGAATACGTCCCAGTGCCCACTGCATGCATGGCAGGTTTTTGTCTTTGATGGTGACGATCGTTCCGACCTCAATTTTCGGTCCGTTTTTGACCCATTTGATGCGCTTCTGTAGTTCGTTCAAATATTCTTTGTGCCATCGTGCCCAAAAATCTTGTCGCACCTTTGTTATGTGCTTCCAGGTAGATAAACGATTGACTGGAACATGTGACAAGTTGCCCTCCGGAAGCGATATTAGTGGTTTTCCAATCAAATAATGTGCAGGGGTTAAGACTAATATGTCGTTTGGATCGGATGATAAGGATGTAATCGGTCTGGAGTTCAGGATACCCTCGACTTCGGTGGTAAAAGTATCTAATTCCTCGAAGGTAAATAGAGAGTCTCCGACGACGCGTTTAAAGTGGTGCTTGAACAACCGTACCATCGACTCCCACAAACCGCCGAAGTGCGGTGCCATCGGTGGGATGAAATGCCACGTGATTCGCCGTTCGCTCGCGAATCTATCCACGATATTTCTGTGATCGTCCGAGTTAAATAAAACGTATAATTCTCTCAGCTTATTGTTTGCGCCTACAAAGTTGGTTCCATTGTCGGAAAAAATATGCTGCGGCAATCCCCTTCTCGCGATGAAGCGACGTAAAGCGGCAATAAAACCTTCGGAGGATAGGTCGCTGACAACCTCTAGATGCACTGCCTTAATTGTCATGCATACAAATATGCATACGTATACCTTGACCCGCGTGCGGTTACGATGTTTTTTCTCTTTAATAAAGAAGGGGCCGCAAAAGTCGACTCCAGTGTTAGAGAAGGGAATCGCCTGGCGTACCCGAACCGGTGGAAGGTCACCCATTTTATATTCGACCGCTTTGGCATTGAATCTCGAGCAGCGTGTACACGTACGAATAACTTTCCGAACCTGATTACGACCATCGAGGAGCCAAAATCTCTGTCGGAGGATATTCAGAGTAGCTTGGATACCCGTGTGATGATTATTATTATGGATCTCACGAATTATACAATCGGTTAAGTGGCATCGGTTGGGAAGTAAAATCGGGTGTTTTTGTGAAAATGTTAACTCCGCTCTCCTAATACGCCCCCCAATTCGAATGAGACCGCTTTGATCAAGAAACGGACTCAGAGCCGCGATGTTAGTCTTGCTTATTACGCGGTCGCTCTTGAGAGCTTCGATTTCGCCGGGGAATGCAACCTCTTGAGACGCCTTTAGCACCCGAATCTCCGATTCTTTGACTTCCTCAGCGCTTAAGGATTTAGTACGTTTACTGTCACGCCGAAAGCGAAGACAATACGCCACGACTCGAATTAACTTCGAATAAGATGAAAACCGTTCGAGCAACTCGAACTTACTCACGTCTGTCTGTAAACATATGTTTTTTCGCATCTCGGGAATCTCGATCGCACGCATGATGGCGTTAGGCCACTCGCTCTCGTTTCTAACCAACCACGACGGCCCTTCGAACCACGTTTGATTTTTCACGAACTCCCGAGGCAACTGAGCTCTCGAAATCGCGTCAGCCGGATTATCCCCGGAACGAACATGTCGCCATTCACCCGCGCTAGTTATCTCCTGAATTTCTTTAACGCGATTGGCCACGAACGTGTGGAGGGAGTGAGGTGAGGACTTCAGCCAGTGCAAAACGATAGTCGAATCACTCCAAAAAACCACTCTGCTAGGAGTAAGATTCAAGGCGCTACTGGCCTCGCTGAATAGACGAGCCAACAACAACGCTCCGCATAACTCAAGTCGCGGAAGTGTAACAGACTTCAACGGCGCGACCCGCGATTTCGCACACAAAAGTCTAGAAATCACTAAACCGGTCACTCCCTCCGAACGTATATACAAACATGCTCCATATCCGGTTGTACTGGCATCGCAAAATCCGTGAATCTGTACGTCACGGGCGTCCTTGACTAATAATTTGCGTGGAAAGGAGATTTGATCTATCAGCCCTAATTGTCTGACGAACTCCTGCCATTGGGTATATATGCTTTCCGAAACGGATTCGTCCCAATGCACTCCGGAACGCCACACGTCCTGCATTAACCTTTTCGCGTACAGTACTATTGGTCCCAACAAACCCAACGGATCAAAGATCTTTGCGACCGCGGATAGCAGAATTCTTTTTGTGAGCTTCTCGAAAATTTGAATAGGAGTAGTCGTATAACATATCGCGTCGTCACGTATGCTCCACGATATACCTAACGTCTTTAAAGAATGGTCTGTATCTAAAGCAAGGCTTGCATGTAACGCGCGCGTCGGTAAGTCCTTCATAACGCGTTCATCATTCGATGCCCACTGTCTAATATTAAAACCTCCCCGAGCAAGTAAGGCGGAAATATCGTCTCTTATCGATATCACTTCATCAATATCATTTGCCCCTGACAACAAGTTGTCTACGTATAAATGTGTTTTAAGTATCTCGGCCGCTTTGGGATACACGCGACGCTCATCGTCCGCCAATTGATGAAGGGTGCGGATTGCGAGAAATGGTGAAGACGACACGCCAAACGCGAGAGTATTAAATTGGAAAGTCTCAATCTTGTCGGTTTTACGCCACACAACGCGTTGATACTTCTGATCGCTTTCGCGTAGCAAAACTTGTAGATACATCTTTTCGATGTCCGCGGTCACCGCGTATTCGTAGGTTCGAAAACGAATTAAATGTGCAAATAGCGTATTCTGTATCGTCGGCCCCACCATTAATACATCATTCAACGATGTACCGGTAGTCGTTTTTGCCGATGCGTCGAACACTATCCGGATTTTGGTAATGTCGCTCGAATCCTTTAAAACCGCGTGATGTGGCATGTAGTACCCGTCGGTATCAGCGTCGTCTACCATTGAGATATGCTTTAATATGAGATATTGTTCGAACGCTCGCGTATATTCTTCCTTAAATGACGTGTTCCTGTCAAACTTTCGTTCCAATGCCGAAAATCGTTTAAGCGCCATACTTCGCGACTCTCCGAGGTGTTTACACGCATCACGAAACGGCAGCGAAACTACATACCGTCCGTTCGCGTTGCGAGAAGCCGTTTTCGCGAAGTGAGCTTCGCATTCGATTTCTTCCTTGGATCTCGGGTGTGTCCCGGAAATCTCCTCAATCTTCCAAAACTTAGTAATTTGATTCTCTAAGTCGATTAGCTGACAATTCATTAATTTTGAAGAAGAACAAAACGGAGCACTACCGGCGACCACCCAACCAAGACGCGTTTTCTGTATATATAAATCGTGGCCCGCATATGATAAGTTAATTTGACCTATACAGAAAAGCGATAAAGTCGTTCCTGATCCGATCAATAAATCTATGGGCCGGGGCAAATGGAAATTTGGATCGGCTAGCTTAATATTCGACGGTAACTTCATGAGCTCTCGCGGAAAGGCTTCAGACAGGATCGAGTTCGCTATGGCCGGGATCGTCAAACATGTCAGTTCTCTACAGAAGCCGTCATGTATTGACTGCACAGTGACGCGCACAAAGCCTCTCGATCTGGTACTTGTGTCGTTGATAGCGCCGATCGACGTAGCGCTCTCAATTACCGGGATACCTAGACGTTCGACAACGGACTCGGAGATGAAATTAGTGGTCGAACATGTATCTAGTAAGGCGCGACACTTGACAAAGCCCTTTTTGTAATCCCTAATGTACACCGAAGCGCTTGTGAGTAACTGCGGCGTGGATGAAATGAGCGCCGTTGACGCAAGGGTTACCGCCTCCCTTCCGGCCGAAGACACTAGTCATTCGGTTTGTATAGCCTCGGTTGTTACGGTACCGGGTTGGTGAGTGGCCGCGTAATTCTCCAGATGTAAGAGCGTATTGTGACGCTTCTGGCAAATAGTGCAACTCGAAAACCTGCACGGAGTGTTCCGGTGGGAGCGCAAACAATTAAAGCACACTTTGGCGCCCTTTACTAATTCGATACGCTTAGGTACCGACAAGCGCTTAAAGGCGTCGCATATATATAATGGATGTTTCTTTACTTTACATGCTACACAAACACGCGACGTGTTTAACAGAAATGCCTTATTAACGGCGTGTTTCTTCTTTTTAGCTGGGGGCTCACCTTTCTCTTTCTCCGAATCCGCGATCTTCGATCTTTCCCGCCTCGATACGCATACCGCGGTTTTGTATAAAAACTCGTACATATCATCGAGTTTGGGGAATTCGTCTCTCGAGAGAGTTGTTTCTCATTTTTCCAAGGTACGTCTTGGGAGCTTGCTTTCTAACACGTGAACGAGCATTTCGGCACCGACGGAAACTCCCAACGTGTTTAATAAGGCCACGTGTTGTTGGATATCATCCGCGAGCTTGGACAGGCCGTCTGATGTTTCCTTTTCTAATACGGGCATGCTTGTGATTAAAGAGAGATGCCGTGAAATCAAAATACGTTTAACCTCATATGACCGTTGCAATAACTCCCATGCCTTAGAATAATTTATTCCGTCGATCTCGAATATCCTTGTCTTATTGGCCGCTTCCCCATTCAAACTTGATTTCAGATAGTGTAACTTATCTACATCGGAAAGATCATCTCGCGACCCTATCATATTGTGAAACGCGTTTTTAAATGACAACCACTTCTCGACCTTGCCGTCGAACGTGGGCAGCGGCGTATCTGGCAGCTTCATTCGCCGCTTTTTTGCCCTGGTTGAATTATCAACGTTATCGCTTCGTGCATCGATACTAGATAAACCGCTGACTGTTGAACCCGCCGCGCTTAAGGTGTCGTCAACTCTAGTCGCGATAGCAAAAAACCGCTCTTGAATCTGGGTAAATTCGTCTTGGTGGACATCGCTTGGATCTACCAGAGCAAGTTCGTCGTTGTACTCTTCGAACGCGTTAAATAAGTCGGTTATACGCGAGACTCGTAATTTCAATGAAGTGTTACTTAATTCACCTTTGTCGAGGAGATTCGAAAAACTGGTTAATTGGGATTTTAAAGAGGTTCGCTTTTGGACAAGGAATTTGATTCTCTCGGCCATTGTTACGTTTGACTGTAGTCAAAGTGTAAACGAATAACTTACGCTAGTCTATACGTCTGTGTATGGAATGCGACGGATGTGCCACTTCTGATGATTGGATTGAATCGTATGTCGATGATGGTTGTTTCACAGAAGTCGAGCCAATGTCAATGTCCTTGGGCATCGAGCGCTCGTACCTCACAGGAGGCACCAAAATGTTCCGTCCTTTATCAGCGCAACCGACGCGAACGGTTACACTGTGGTTTCGTATAGGTCTGTACGATTGTTGTACAATGAATTCACACACTGGTTTGTTATACTTCTTAGTTTATTAAAATTTGTGCACAACGAAACTGAGTTGAATAAACGTGCGGTTTCTATACGTGTAATCTCGCATAGATGAACGTAGGACCGTTAGTAATACGGGAATGGCCGAAAAGGTAAAGATTGGAGGACGAGCCTTCGTAGCCCCGATCCCCTCCGCTACCGCCGAATACAACCGAGTGTTGTTTTCGTGAAGAACGGAGGCATCGTCGCTGCCTGGTCATAGTATAGGAGTGTGTATGTGATTTTATGTATATGAGCCCATGCGAGAGCTGTCCCTCATGAAGGATATATATATGTCGTGCACGACTTAACGAATGAACGCATAACAATGCTTATTATCATTGTGTGTGAATTTTATATACCGCGTATGTAGTTTCTCTAATCGCGTGCCGAAAATTTTTTTCAGACTTTACAACGCAACTCTAAATAACTACCGCGGTAATATCACTTTAATTTTAATTGGATTTATATCATTTTAATTGGAAGAAAGAAAATTATACCTAGAGCATCTGAAATTTCCGTAAGTTATATACACTATTTGAGTTATTTTATTCTTTTCTACTATTTATCAATTTAAAGCTATAATATTACCGTAGAATCATGATGCGGATATTACTTTAAGAGATGATTTTCTTTCACTAACAAATTGACTAAAGAAGACTATTAGACGGATTTCCATATATTTAATTTATAATGTTATTTCCAAATTTGTATTTGACTGAAGAGGACTTCTGTATGAGTCGAAACGTTTCGTATTTAATTAATTATATTATTTAATAAAGATTGTTCATCTTATATTTTATTGCTTGTTTATAATACCGACATTAATATCATAGATTTTGTTGTTTTTTATAAAAATTTATATTAGTTAAATAGGTATAATAGAAAGATGTTATCAGAAGAGAGCCATGTAAAATAATATTATAATAATTGAATATATAAATAGTGTATTTTACAATTACTACCGAATGTATAAATGCATTGTATAGTCAGTTTTAAGCAAACTTTTTGACAAAAGAAATTACAACACACTAAACTTTTCATAAATTTTAATTTTGAAAAACACAACTCTTTCAACACGTTACCGCAGACTGGGGATCCAGTAATCGGCCTTCACCAAGCTCTCCGTCTTGCCTACAGAGAAATGACCTCACTCGTGTACCATCTGGATGATCTGACTCTGCATCTTCTTTGGAACTACAAGTTGTAAATCACCATTAGATTCTTTAAATAACAGATTACCTCGAAGTAGATAGTCTCGAGTCTGTCCACGAAGAACCGAGTCACGCAGCTTCTTCACAACGTCATCCTCCTTCTGCGCCTTCCCAAGTCTAGCCGTCAGTCCCATGGTGGAAGTATACATGGTGTGCTCAGAACTCGTAAACCACGCCCCTTTTCAACGCGGTTGTCACCGAAAAACATAGGGCGGCCAACTTAGAAAGGTTGGCAGTACTGAACTAGTAGTGTCTCTTTTATGCATGCGCCGTGGAGCATCTATCTCAGTCTGTCTTTAGCCGTCTCCTGAAAGAAACGTGCAGGCCTGTTATTTTGAAATTAAAGTGAAAATTTGAAGTAAAATGGTGCGGTGTATTGTTAAAGCGTGTAAGAACACCAACATAACGTGTACTCCGGAGGAAGTAAGCTTCCACAAGTTGCCGAATAATGCCATTATGCGTGAAGGATGGCTTAAAAACATAGGAGGAAGTGTAATTCCATCCAATACTCTAAATGGTAAGTGTTGATAATAGTAATATTTAATTACTTTAAGTCAAATTTATGTCAATGTTTATTTTTACTTCGATTTTGTTGAAACATTATAATATTATCTTCTTCTGCTACTTTTTCTGAGACTCCAAAAATATACATTTTACTCGTATGCATACATGCACATTGAGTAAAATTGATATAGACAATTTATGTAAAATCTGTAAAGTGTTTTTCTTAATAATGTCTATTACTTATATTAAATTAACTACTAAAACTATCTGAAATATTGGAGTCTACATTCGGCAATGGAAATACAGCTAGTGTCGAAGAAGACACCGATTCATGCTGCAATGCACATGTAAGCTTAGTTTATAAGCTTAGCTTATTATGCACATGTGAATATATACATACTTTAATTACAATTATTAAGATATTAAAGTAGAGATGTCAATGTTTATATGCATTGTGTGTCTGTGTGTATACATGTGCTGCTTCCTAGTGTGATTTGCAACATAACAGCGCGAAATACCCACTATTCTAGGAATATTTTTTGTGGTGGCAGGTCTATTTTTTTCGGCGACAAGAAAAGAGAGAGTCGGGAGATTTTAGAATGAGACAACGCAAAACTAAGCACACCATGTATACTTCCACCATGGTCAGTCCCGCATTCGACTCGCCGATCACCAAGCACTCTGGCAACGGATTACGGCTGAGTGCATCGACATGCGTCATATTTCTTCCGGGGCGATGCTCCACAGTGTACTGGAACTCTTCCAACAGCAGGGCCCATCGCGCAACCCGCACGCACAAGTCTTTTTTGTTCATGGTGAGCACAAAGGCACGACAATCAGTCACAATCTTGAATGCGATACCCAACAAGTAGACGCAAAATTTTCTTAATGTCTTAATCACAGCCAAGACCTCCAACTCGTAGCTCGTATATTTGAACTCAGCAGGCGTCGTCTTCCCACTGGAGTAGTAAACAGGATGGAAAAGACCATTCTCATTATTTTTTTGTAGCAAGATCGCACCATATCCGTGCGCGGAAGCGTCTGTATGTAACTCCGTGTCCGCTCCAACTCGATATAAGTTTAACACTGGCTTCTCGATCAACGTCGTCTTGAGTCGCACAAAGGCACTCCTCTCTGCATCATCAAAATGGAATCGCACACCCGTTTTCAGAAGATCCGTCAGTGGGCGTGCTATTGTGGAGTATCCAGGGATAAACTTCCGAAAATAGCCACTCAAACCCAAGAAGCTCTGTACATTCCTGATGCTTGTCGGCTCAGGGAAACGTGGTACCGCTTCGGTCTTATGATCCGACGGACGTACGCGTCCTCCCTCAATGACATGGCCAAGAAACTCCACCCTGGTCTGAAGGAAACTGCACTTCTTTCAATTTATATTGAGTCCAGTTTTGCTAGCTGTCTCTAGAACCATTTAAAGTCTCCTCACGCCGTCTTCGACATCTCTTGATGGAATGATCAAGTCGTCCATTATAAGCCAGAATCACGCCACGCCGCATCAGATCCTTAAAGACCGAATTAATGAATCTCTGAAACACAGCCGGCGAATTACAGAGACCAAAAGGAGCTCTTAGAAATTCGTAATGCCCGTCAGGGACGATGAAAGCCGTGTACTTTCTACTCTCTTTGTCCATCTCCACGTGGAAAAATCCATTCTTCAAGTCAAGCACACTGAAAACCCGAGCGTCCTGCAACAAGTCCAACTGATCCTCTATCAGTGGCAGAGGGTAGCGATCCTTAATAACTTTCTTGTTAAACATTCGATAATCGATACACAATCTAGTCGACCCGTCTCTCTTTTTGACCAACACCACTGGACTAGCGTAATCCGAAGTAGATGGTTGAACGATTCCATCTTCGATCCATTCGTCAATCTGGTCATTGACTGCAAGCCTCTCCGACGGAGACAACCGCCTTGCTGACTGGTAGACTGGCTCTTCATCGCTTAAAATAAGTTTCATTTTAACATCATTTATATACGTTTTGCTTGGCTTATAGCTCTCAACAAGACTTCGCAGCGCCGTCTGCTGCTCAACGCTCTCCACAGAAGCAACATCTTCACGACATGTCTCCGGACTCTCCTCCTCCATCAAGTCTATTTTAAATATTTCCGGAATTGCATCTTCAATACTGCACATTGATTGCACCGGGCTGATGGAAACTTCTCCCAGTTTGATATTAACCTCCACAGTATCCAGAAAATTGGTTCCTATTAACATTTGATACTGAAACAAAGTATCTGAAACCACTTATATACGTATGGGATAAGAGTGACCGTCGATTACGATCTCAGTTTGAAACTCTCTCAAGGTCGTATTATCGTCTGATCCTATGCCACGAAACCACACTCCTCCAGGGGGCCTATTCTGTAACTTTTTAACGCATGCGTTATAGTCATAACGCATGCGTTATATGGGGAGTAACGCATGCTTTACGATTTCGTATTCTAAAAATATGTCTTAACGTACGATGTTGTCAAGTTGCGTTACATTTGCGAAAAGTTCGCGTTATATTATCTTTAACTAGAAAATTGTATTCTGTAAGCTATCTGAACGCAATTTGTAAAGTATCTCTTCGCGTTATGTAAAGTAACATTAACGCGGGCTATTGGACAGCGTTAAATTCATTAACGCAATCATATAGTTAGGTTAATGTAACTTTTGTAATCGTGGATACAGTACACGGGTCTCGAAAATCCAATTATTTCAACATACGAAGGCTAAAAAAAGAAGTGGAGTACGGTACAAGACTCAATGTTAAGTCAGGTACCTACACTGAATCAAAACGGTAAGTAAATACAATAAAATATTAATTGAATTAATGAAAATTGGTCCAATGAATTCCCATAACGATTTAGATTACAAAATTATTAGAATTCATTGCAAGAGTGAATATGTAGTTAAATAAATGAATGTAGTTATTGTATCAATGGATTAACTACATTAAGTTGGACATTAAATCAAAATTGATTGACGATCATTCATTGGACCAAAAATGACCAAGATTTTTTTCATTGTATTTAACAATATATTAGTTTCTTATTTCTACTAATAATAAATATTACCAGATAATATTTAGTACTAATAATACATATAATGTAGAAGTTCAAAATTTATCAAAGAAATGGCTGCACCACTATTAAGAAATTTATTAAATGTTGCTGAAGAGGAAGCAATGAGAGAAAATTGTAAAGTTATGAAAGCATTAAGAGATAATATCGACCCATTTAATTTAATAGATGACCAATTTATCAGAATTTTTCGATTGTCAAAAGAAGCGGTGACTTATTTATGTAATGTACTTGAACCCTTTGTGCAGCGTAGACGAAAGAGTGGAATAAGTGTACAAACCCAAGTAATTATGTATTCAATTATATAAACATTAAATATATATATTTTTTATTAAATACATTACTGAAAGTAGTAACTATGTGTTATAAACAATGCTTTTAATGTTTGAAATAGGTTTTATGTGCATTAAGATTTTTTGCTATTGGCTCCTACCAGAAAGGTATCGGCAATGATTATTTAGTATCATTATCACAACCAGCTGTGAGTAGAGTGGTAAGGACAGTAGCATTAGCTATTATTGAAGTGCTTGCTCATGAATGGATAAGATTTCCAAGGACAGAAGAAGAACGAGCAGTTTTGAAAGAAAGGTAATATTATATTATTTGTATAATTATAATAAAACTTTAAAACTGATTGTGTATATATATATATATAATATATACAATATATACAAAAATATGTGCATTACATAATAATTTCATAACAATATAATTTAAATAATTATGCATGAATGATCTTAAATGTAGTTATAATTGTTATAAACGGTTATATATTGATTGTAAATAATTTCTTATTTTAAATAATAAGCTTGTCTACTTTCACTTTACTTATGATTATTATAATAATTTTTTGTTTCTATTAAAAATATGATTACAGATTTCAAGAAGAAAGAAATTTTAAAGGAGTAATCGGTTGCCTCGATTGTACTCACGTAGCAATTGTGAGACCTAAAATTCATGAGGAAGCATACCTTAACCATAAAGGTTTCCATTCTATAAACGTGCAGGCAGTAAGTCTCACTAGAAATAATTATATTGTAAATAAACATAATGCACTGATATGTATTGTATAAAATGTAATCATTTAACTCTATTAATATTATTGATAAGGTATCGTCGCACGATTTAGAAATTCTGAGTATAAACGCCAGATTTCCAGGAAGTGTACATGATAACTTTATTTGGAAAAATTCTGCCGTAAGGAATGAAATGATGCGGTTATATGAATCTGGAGAGCAATCAACATGGCTTTTGGGTTAGTATGTGCGCACATGATTGCTATTTTATATTTATTTAATAATAATAAAATATGTTTCATTGATAGGCGATTCAGGCTACAGCTTGGAACCTTGGTTAATGACACCAATCATAGGTGCAGCAGAAGGAAGCGCAGAAGCTCGATACACAGAATGTCATTCATCAACTAGAAATTGTGTCGAAAGAATGTTTGGACTTCTAAAAAATGTATGGAGATGTCTCCTCAGTCATCGTGTATTGCATTACGAACCAATTATAGCATCAAATATAATAACAGCTTGTGCTGTATTGCACAATATTCGATTTCATTTTAATCTTATGCATAGAGAATTCGATATAGATGAAGAGGGCGAAGCTGAAGCTGTCCAAAGAGCTGAACTTGCAAATGTCAGAGCCTGTAACCGTATCAGAGCACAAGAAATAATTGATGCTAATGAAGCGCATTTAAATCAGGGAAATAGATTAATAGAAGCAAGAAGAGTACAGAGAAGAATTCTTCGAACTCAATTTGATTTACGAGAAGATTGAACGATTTGATAATATTCAAAATGATTTATTATGCGATTATACATATATTTGTTTTACTTATTATACTTTGCTTCTTATACTAAAAAAAAACTATATAATAAAATATCGAAACATAAATAAAAACATTTTTATCTATATTATCTTAAAAACATTTCTTTAAAACATTCTTATCTATATTATCTTCATATCTTATTCTTATCCTGAACCTTAGTCCTGAACAGTCGTAGAAAAAACATTTATTAACTGATCTAATGTAATTAATAATGCTTTGAAAAGTTTATTTTGTTCTTCTGTTCCAGAAGCAATGCGGTTTAATGTTCCAAGCATTTCCTAGTAATATATAAAAATGCATTAGAATTATGTAATTTCATTTATAAACCGTTATTCATATTATATTTTAAAACATTAAGTTCGTGAGCGCGCGCACGTAAAAAGTGTATACATATATGCATACGAAATAGGAAGTTTACAATTATTTTATGAAATAGAAAGAATCAGATAAATTATAATATACCTGTAAAGTTTCATTTTGTTTTTCTTGCGTCTTTGTAATGTAATCTTTCGTTTCTTCTATATTAGAGCTTTTCAGACGTTTCTCTTGAAGAATAAAAATCTTAATTAAGAAATAACGTAATATAAATGTATAATAATATTGAAAACAAATTTCACCAACGTGAGTTAAGCAAATCAATCGATTAAATTCAGTGTTGTATTGGAATTGTCCAAACATCATTTGTTGTTAACCAGCTTTTCCAGAATTAATCAATTACGCTTGTAATTTGATGAACTGATTTGATTAATTTGCATTGATGAAATAGGCCCTGAATAATGTTGGAACATTTATATTATACATTATACTTACTGCTGCATTTAGTTGCATTTAATATATCAGCCAATGGTCGTTTCGAGATTGATTTTAGTGCAGTTGAAATATTAGAAGATACATGTTTACTACTAACAGGGGACTCATTAATGGACTGATCAGTTGTTTTTAATGCAGTTGAAATATTACAAGATAAATGTTGGCTACTGGTAGAAGGCTCATCAATAGACTCATGAAGAATTAGATCAGTGATAGAATTATATGATTTACGTGTTTGTTCATTAACATTTTGTACAAAAGTATCTTCTTCGTTCAATGGAAATGAAATAACATTCTCTTCATCATTTATATTTTTATCAGTTATTGCAATTTCCTAAATATAAGACAATTTATTTTACTTAAAAAATTGTTGTGCCTAAAGAGACTAATAGCGTTTTCCACTGGGAAAACTGGTGCAGTACTAGCGCCGTGCTATCCAATCAGCATACCATATTTAAAAAATATTTTTTAAATATGGTATGCTGATTGGGTAGCACGGCGCTAGTGTTGCACCAGTTTTCCCAGTGGAAAACGCTATATATTTAATTTTATTATATTAGTTTACATGTACTACTTACATTTTCTTTGTCATTAATGGTAATATTTTCTTTCTCCGAGACATTATTAGATGTCAATCCTAATACTAATGATGGATCATTAATATCCTGTTTAAATAGACAAATTTTAATTTATTCATGACATGCAAATAATAAAAATAGGAATGTAAAAGTATAAAATAATTAAAATAAATACACAGGATAAAGCCATGATGCCGTGGAATATATGAAAGATCAATAATGTTTATATAATTATGTGTAAAAAAAACAAACCTCAGGTCGTTCCCCAAATCCTATTTCCATTATAGGTAATCCTACCGAGGATTCGCCTCCAAAAATAGATAAAATTCGTAAATCAAAATCCTTCAACTGAATGTTTTCTCCTGTATTGCCAGTACGTCGTTGTACTTCTTTGGCTTTTGCTGCACGAGACCTAGCTTGGCTTCTCTGATCACACCAAAGCTATAATATGTTACATCAATTTTATAAAGAAGAAGCATTTTGTTAAAAGAAAAAAAGCAATGTATAAAGAAATAATATTTAATTTATGAAACGTATATAATATAACATACCTTTTTCCAACCTTCTATATTTTTTGATGGTCCATCTAAATGATTTAACTGTTCCATTAAGTGTTTCCATTGGTCATCATGAGCTGGCTTTCCCCTTGCTCCTAATAATTTGCCAGTAGCGAAAGCAGTATGGTTCTCCATGTATGCAATTAGAAAATCTAGCTGCTTCATCGTTGCTTTAGGAGCTCTTGTCTTTTTCTTTTCGGTTTTCATACTAACAATATAAAATTTATTATGCTTTGTTATATACATGTATGTACACAAAGTAGATTAAAAATTTATTCCTATTCTCATATTTAAAATGTATGCATACATCTATAAATTTATTCTAATATCTTTACGAATTAAGCCATCCCTATTGAAAAAATCATGTCACACAAGTTAATTTAGAAAATTAAGAAATATAATTAGCAGAAACAAATTGTATTTATATGCATAAAACTGGAACATATTTTCTAAAAAAATTTGCTCATTGATATGATATAGACATTGGACGCTAGTTGGAAAAGAATTTAACATAATGTCAAAATAAAGGACAATAAAGGACAATATTGGAAAATAAAGGACAAAATTAAATTTTAAAGAAACAAATAAATGTAAAGGACAGCTATACCTGAAATAAAGGATTGTCCTTTGCAATAAAGGACGTATGTTCACTGTAATTATATATTAGGTTAAGTTATTAAATTAATTATAATTAGATCATTAACAATATTATATTTACATAATAATCTCGAAATAAATGACTCTCGATATATCAAATATATAATAAAAAGGTATAAAGGCTAATAAGAGTCACGCAATTATCAAACGAAGTGTCTTTAAAAAAACATCTATACAATAATAATAGTAATAAAATAATTACAAAACATCGTGAAAATATTTCTTTACAATAACGCAAACATTACATTATATTTACAAACATTTTTTTACGAACATTATATATTTTATAATTTATTTATTGTATGTATATAAATTAATGTAAAATAATATAACCTATTATGCATTTATATATTTATATTATATATTTACCTTGAATAACTTTTTGCCCCCTTACTATTAGTTGCTGTTTCTTGGCTATTTTCACACATTTCTTTACTTAGATAGTAATATTGAAATAATTTAAATTCTTTCCGTTGATTGGTTTAAAGTTTATTACATCATCATTTCGTCCTAGTTTCTTCGCATCTTGCGTTATAATTCCGAAGATGCCCGAAGTATCGACAACTCATAACGCAAAGCGTAAACATAGCTTACAGAATATAGTTCTGAAGAATAATGCGTTACGAGATAACACAAACCTCGTTAGAAGATTTATAACGCAAAAAGTTACAGAATAGGCCCCCAGGCCTGAAACATGGCGATCCCAGCTTCACGTATTCATCCGCACGCATCATTGTGAGGTCACTACCAGAATCTATTAGAGCCTTTATTTGTTGTTCACCAACAACAACATCTTTAACATATCTTCGCTTGATAGGACGCGTGGCAGCGTAACTTCTTTTTGTACCTTCTATTTTCCTAGGACATTTCGAAGCAATGTGTCCACGTTCATTACACTCAAAGCATTTTACTCCTTGTTCTTTCGTCGGGCAATTAATTCCTAGATGATCACGCATACCGCAATTATGGCAATGGATGGCAATATTCTTCTTATTATTATCGCCAACCTTGTTTTCTTTCTTCTCTCCTTTGCTGTTATTTCTATTATTATTATGCTTCGATGTGTTTGACATACCTCGTTCTCGGAAGGTCACTTTCTCAAAACCTCTCAAAAGCGTGTCCACAGTTTCGAATCCCTGCACACGTGCCTGATTTCGTAGCGCCTCATCTGGTATACCATCAATAACATATTCGAGCAGCTCGTCATCGTCGATTGGAACTCTATTTCCTATGATGATTTTCTCATGACAGTATTCATGAAAAGTCTCGTCCTTCTTCCAGATACGCTCTTCAAATTTCTTTCTCATAGTCACTTTGGTCTGCCGCCGGTGGAACATGCTCTGCAGCTCACGCAAAAGTGAGTCAAATGGCATTCCCACGTATTCCGGTTTAGAATGCAGCCACTCCAAAGCTTTGCCTTTCAAGCGCATGCCGATTATCAGTCTTGCAGCGTCGTCCTCCAGTCGATAGGTAGCTTTTAACAATCGGATCTGCTTCTCCCATATATCATAAGTCGCCGATTTGCCATCAAAATAACTAAGTAGATCAGCAATAGCTGTTATATTCACTCTCGCGTTCGCAGATTGACCTCGCACATCATCATCATCGTTCACAACTCGCTGCCGAGTCCCGCCACCGACCGCGTTCTCACCCTCCTGAGGCATCTGACCTCGACGCACCAACTCCAATTCGCGTCGCATCAACTCCAGTTCGCGCTCCGCCAACTCTTTCTCTCTTCGATAGATCTCGATTTCTTTCTGTTGCACATCGAGATTCGGTCGCGCACTCGTCTGCGATGCACCCTCAACATTACCATGTTGATCACTAACTTCACTGCCCGCACCTTCGTCGCGCAGCCACTCGCCACTCGGATCGGCTTCCATCACTCGTATTATTAATTCTGCTTTCGTTCCCGCCGATGAATATCCACGCTCCTCGAGCACTCTCTTTAACGCGACAACCGTAAAATCGCTCAAGTTCCTCATACGGATCAAAATGATTTCGCAGTTCTTAAAGTCACATTCCTCGCACAACACACAATTTAAATCAGCTGTTCGTTATCACACTCTTTGTCTTTAGTATACACACGAACTATACGCCGAAAATATATACACACTTTTTGTGTTTAGATCACCTTGCGCGCGGTCACGGTTTGTTCGCGTGTCACATCTAGAACTTTCGTTAACGGCTCTTTCAATCTCTGGACGAGCCCCCAAAATTTGTAGGAATGTGACTTGGAAACTTGAAAGAGTTGTGTAATTTTGAAATTAAATATAAGCTTAATTAATTAAAAAATGTCCAGTCAAATTTATTACTATGTTATTACATAAATTTCGCGAAGTATACGTCTCGTTACATTGTCCGTCTTTTCTCGTCGTCTGTCTAAAATCACTCCGATTTCACAAAACGCTCGACTCGTACTCGTTTATATACTCAAGAATCTCAATATAACTTAGAAGCGCTTTACTCGTAACTCGTATCTCGTATTTTAACAACTCGCCACTCGTATTCGTTTCTCTATATATATATTTCGCAGCACAGACTTTTCCTTCGCACGTCTCGATCTCGTCTCTCATCTTAACTGACTGCTACTTTTAAAATTGCTCGCGATCGACGCGACTTATATATATATATACATTTATTAATTATATATACTATAATTTAATGTAATTTTTTTAAAAATTAAGTAATAATTAAAAGCTCAGAAGAATAAATCAAAAATAATAAAAAATGCTAATATGAGCCGACACTGCAGATGATAATGTGTATATGATAATATTTCTTTATTATAATTATGTATATGTTATTTCGATCTCTGCTTGAGATCGAAACGTATACCTAATTACAATACAGAATAAATATTATCATACACACTATCATCCAGTGTCAGCTCATATTGGCATTTTTTATTATTTTTGATTTTTTCTTTTAAAAATGCTAACGAATTTTTAGACTATATTATGGAGGTCAGATGGATCTCTGATAGAGGCATTTCCAATATCTGTTTCAAAAATAAAATCCCATGGAATGACTCAAGAGATGCGAAGGATCTCAAATGGAGGTATATGACTTCTAGCATCGAAATAGTGTTTCGTGGAGCTACGGAAGTAAGATGGAATCCTAATGAACGTTTATGTGAGTCCCAACGTCGAAATATAGGGCTTCATGAAGCTATACAGACATGATGGAGTTCTAATGAATGGACGTCCATCTGACTTCCACTATTAAAGAAAGTAAAATATGAATATATAGAATCGCAATATCAGATTTCAACTGTGAAAATATAAATCTATTGGCCTATAGATATTTACTGGAGCCCTAATAGATATCTATCCGATTTCCACGACGCAAATAAGATCCAATACATCTATGGAGGGCAGGTGAACGTCTAACGGAGACCTCTCTAACTGATTTCCAACGTGGAAAAAATCTGGTACAAACATGGAGGAAGAATGGATGTCTAATAGAGATCTATTCGATATTCAACGTGGAAATAAAATCTCGTAGAGCCATAGAAGTAGGATGGATGTCAAATTGAGACCTATCCAATTTCCATCGTGGAAATAAACCTTCGTGGAGCTATGGTGGTAGGATGGATGTCTAATGGGGATCCATCCAATGTCGATCGTGGAAATAAAGTTTTGTGGAGCAATGGAGGTAGGATGGCCGTCTAATGGAGACCTATCCAATTTCCACGATGGAAATAAAATCTCGTGGAGCCATGGAGGTAGGATGGATGTCTAATGGGGATCCATCCAATGTCGATCGTGGAAATAAAGTTTTGTGGAGCAATGGAGGTAGGATGGCCGTCTAATGGAGACCTATCCAATTTCCACGGTGGAAATAAAATCTCGTGGAACCATGGAGGTAGGATGGATGTCTAATAGAGATCTGTCCAATGTCGATCGTGGAAACAAAATCTCGTGGAGCCATGGAGGTAGGATGGATGTCTAATGGAGACCTATCCAATTTCCACGGTGGAAATAAAATCTCGTGGAGCCATGGAGGCAGGATGGATGTCTAATGGAGATCTATCCTATTTCCATCGTGGAAACAAAATCTCCTAGACCCATGGAGTTAGGATGGATGTATAATGGAGATCTATCCAATGTTGATCGTGGAAACAAAGTCTCGTGGAGCCACGGAGGTAGGATGGATGTCTAATGGAGGTCTATTCTATTTCCATCGTGGAAACAAAATCTCGTAGAGCAACGGAGGTACGATGAAAGTCTAATAGAGATCTATCCAATGTCGATCGTGGAAATAAAGTCTCGTGGAGCAATGGAGGTAGGATGGACGTCTAATGGAGGCCTAACCAATTTCCACGGTGGAAATAAAATCTCGTGGAACCATGGAGGTAGAATGGATGTCTAATGGAGATCTATCCTATTTCCATCGTGGAAACAAAATCTCGTGGAGCCATGGAGGTAGTAGAACGGATGTCTAATGGAGATCTATCCTAATTCCATCGTGGAAGCAAAATCTCGTGGAGCCATGGAGGTAGGATGGATGTCTAATGGAGATCTATCCTATTTCCATCGTGGAAACAAAATCTCGTGGAGCCATGGAGGTAGGATGGATGTCTAATGGAGATCTATCCTATTTCCATCGTGGAAACAAAATCTCGTGGAGCCATGGAGGTAGGATGGATGTCTAATGGAGATCTATCCTATTTCCATCGTGGAAACAAAATCTCGTGGAGCCATGGAGGTAGGATGGTTGTCTAATGGAGATCTATCCTATTTCCATCGTGGAAACAAAATCTCGTGGAGCCATGGAGGTAGGATGGTTGTCTAATGGAGATCTATCCTATTTCCATCGTGGAAACAAAATCTCGTGGAGCCATGGAGGTAGGATGGATGTCTAATGGAGATCTATCCTATTTCCATCGTGGAAACAAAATCTCGTGGAGCCATGGAGGTAGGATGGATGTCTAATGGAGATCTATCCTATTTCCATCGTAGAAACAAAATCTCGTGGAGCCATGGAGGTAGGATGGATGTCTAATGGAGATCTATTCTATTTCCATCGTGGAAGCAAAATCTCGTGGAGCCATGGAGGTAGGATGGATGTCTAATGGAGATCTATCCTATTTCCATCGTGGAAACAAAATCTCGTGGAGCCATGGAGGTAGTAGAACGGATGTCTAATGGAGATCTATCCTATTTCCATCGTAGAAGCAAAATCTCGTGGAGCCATGGAGGTAGGATGGATGTCTAATGAAGATCTATCCTATTTCCATCGTAGAAACAAAATCTCGTGGAGCCATGGAGGTAGGATGGATGTCTAATGGAGATCTATCCTATTTCCATCGTGGAAACAAAATCTCGTGGAGCCATGGAGATAGGATGGATGTCTAATGGAGATCTATCCTATTTCCATCGTGGAAATAAAGTCTTGTGGAGCAATGGAGGTAGGATGGAGGTCCAATAGATGTCTATCTGACTTCCATCATGGAGATAGACGTCCTATGGAGCTATGGAAGTTTGATGGACATCCACTGGATATCAATTTCTATGTGGGAATAAACATCTGCATTTAAAAATCACGTATAAATCAAATACGACGACGTTCACACTTCATAACAGTATATTAACATTAATTCAAATGTATGTACATCATATATTATAATGTGTATACTCTCTAACTGCGTCCTTTCGGTCTATTGAGAAATTTCATTAAAAGTGATTTCTTCTTTACTATATTACGAATATGCAGTTTCAATCTTCGCGCGTTGGGTGGTCCCAGAAAATGGCGGCTTCCGACTGATGGCTTAAGGGGGGAAATCACAGTAAAATTTTGAATTTTCCCAAAAAAATTTTTTTCGCTTAAAAGGTGCTTTAGGGTCTTAAAAATAATATACCAAATGATGGAATACGGCAAAAGTGTCCGAGTGCCCAAATTTTCCATTCTGCGGCAACGCCTCTCAGGTATGCTCCGAGCGCCTTTTGTGATCCCGGTGCGCGCTGTAATTTATGACTATGGGTGCAGGCATAACGGCAGTCGATAGAGAAGAAAGTGCCCTCCGAAAAGTGTAGAATTTTAAGAATGCCTATAGAGGTCACTGTATGTAATAGACATACGAAGAAAACGCCTGTAGCGTCAGTAATCCGAATTTCGTCGGTTGAATACAACGCTTTTTCACGACGCTTCACTTTCCTGCATACGTTTTGTATTATATGCGAATAATACTGTTAAAAAACAGTGATAATTGGAATTCATTGTCACTATGAGTGATACATCGTCGAGTCGTGTAAGAAAAGGATAAAAAAAGGATACTGCGTACGAAAATCGACGGAAACTCTTACTAGATGAACTCTAGGGGCCAGCGGCGGCGCGCGGCAGGCAGAGGGCGTAAGTGAACGGTCACAAATCTGTTATACCGACCTCGATCAAGTTCGGCCGTCGCTTTAGGATTCCCTTAACCTTTGTTTTCCCCTCATCCGAGGGACACACTTAAAAAAAAAACTTCTTAAACCATCTTAAACAGTTGCGGAATTCTCTAAACGTTTAATCGATGATTGTCGCTATCGTTAACTAGCGACAGCCAATGGCAGGACAATCCTAAAAGAAAGCGCGGCTCTCATTGGCTGTCGCTAGTTAACGATAACGATAATCATCGATAAAACGTTTAGAGAATCCTGCAACAGAACGTAAGTTGTAAAAAGAAATTATACTGCACATTAAATGCACATGTCAAACAAGGTTTGTTTGACATGCGCAGTCACGAATTGAAAACGACTTTGAGCCTACTCTCCTGGTCTTAGAACATATAGTACTGGAAGGAGCATAGTCTCTTGAAAGTGAAGGCGAGTAGATTGACAGAGAGAAATAGATTAAGATCGTAGTTAGTAATGCGCATGACTGTAGGGAGGGAATGCGCGCGCAAGCGAATTATACACAGCTGTCAGCTGCAGTCATATATGTAATACTACTATATGGCTAGATGAGAGAGAAGTCCATGTCCCAGAACCACGGTGCGGGAATATACTTCTCTCTCTTTCTCAGCGTACTTTGAACGTTGTGCGCATGCGTCGGATCATCCCCTCTATCAATAATAAATAGAAGGATAAATATACATATATGTGTAAGGAAGAAGGAAAAAGTGATTGATTCCGCTTCAGGGTATAACCTTGTTACAGTTAACAGAGTCAGTTTAGTCGGAATAAATAAATTAATCCTAATTTTATGAAATAAACTTTTTCAAGATTGCCGTTATGT
>NW_017275479.1:7073-7424 GCF_001594065.2 Cyphomyrmex costatus | reverse complement strand
CCTGCTGCATTTTTCCCGTTCCGAGTCGTGCAGTCTCGAATCCAGCAAGACATCTTGACGACAACAGCAGAAATGAATTCACTGATTTCACCTGTATAATTGTCCGAGCGTCAGCATATATTTTGTATTTTCGTAGTCCGTACTGTAAGGTTACCTTCCGTATAGTACATAAACAACACTTCCACAAATAAAGTTTTCACACCGACATGACATGAACGGGACACTAACACATTGACGCGAGTTACGAAGTCAGTTTCCTTCAGCGGATTCCCTCCCCAAGGGAACATTATTCAGGGCCACTTTTTCCTCCCTAGACGACCCGAGTTCGGTCTCCTTACTTCTTACTTCGTG
>NW_017275479.1:5045-6474 GCF_001594065.2 Cyphomyrmex costatus | reverse complement strand
GGTACCGAAATATTACAGAGTTGCAAGTAAACATTGCTACATGGAATATATATTATTTACTTACCTATTCAATGAAGATCACTGATGACGAAAATATGAAATGAAACTGTAATATGAAACGAAAACTGTAGAAAGCGTAGGGCATAGAAACGCAACAAATCCTGACGTCACTTTTTACTGG
Organism: Cyphomyrmex costatus; assembly: GCF_001594065.2. Classification (NCBI taxonomy): domain Eukaryota; kingdom Metazoa; phylum Arthropoda; class Insecta; order Hymenoptera; family Formicidae; genus Cyphomyrmex; species Cyphomyrmex costatus. The sequence goes on along the minus strand of NW_017275479.1, from coordinate 6,293 downwards.
CGAGAATGGGAACACTTCTCCAGTCAGTAAGATGACGTCACTCTAGTAATATTATTTTACTGACTGGCAAAGGGACTATGGGAAGACAGCCTTAATCTCTCCATCCTTGTCAATCTTCTCGGCTTCAACCGAATGTACAGGGACCATATGCCTATGCTCCTTCCAGTACTATATGTTCTAAGCTCCTGGTTCTAGTCCATAGACTTATAAGATAGACGGAGCGTTCATACGAGAGAAGCTGAAGACTTGATAGAAAGAGAGAGAAATAGTCGCGGAGTAGTTCTCTTCTTTTCTAGTAATGAATTGATTGGTCGTCGCGGCAGGTCGGGGAGTAGCCAAGAGCAACGAAGATAGATATCCGAGAGTATTAAGTTGACTGAGAATGATAACGAGAGCTTCGACGGATTGCAGCGGATTATTGTACATACATTAATTTACAAATTAAAAGTTGCAATTTTATAATGGTGCGGTCTTGCTGCATTTGCAAGTCAGAACATGGTATTCGATGAGATGTTTCTTTCCAATTCCTGCTCTTAAAAAGAAACATACACGAAAAACTGTGGAAATATTATAATATACATTACATATCATACAGTATTTTCTTTGTCTTCCTATACTTTCCTATACTTCCTATATTTCCTATTCTTTGGAAGTTCAACTTCAGCTTTAATACTTCTATACCTTTTTAATACTTTCTATTATACGTGCCTTATTATTTTTATATAAAAATTTTATACATATACAAATTACATTAAAGTTTATTACATATTTCTGAGTGTGTATGCAATATATAAGCGTGTATATATAATAATTAAATGGTTATTATTATTATGAATCTTTATTTTCTCATACAAAACAGTAAAAATTGTACACCTCTGAGTAGATCATTTAATACTTCTATAGAATTTATTTTATTATAATTTACATATTTTCAAAAAATTAACCTTCAACGTAAACTGTTGCTGTATTTCTATTTTCGAATAATAATTAAAAAATATTATATCTTTGCAAAACACACTCGAATTTATAACCTCTCAGCACATAAACCAAAGTTGTGACATTACGCAATACGCTCAAGCTGATTCATCCCCCACCGCTCACTGTGAAAGAGAGAAACACAACTATGTCTGGAGTAGTGACCATCTAATAAGAGTCTGGCCACCTTCTCCCCGGTTTGTGATTGGTCCGACATTTATCATCCATTCCCGCAAATTTCTTTAAATTTATAAATTGTAAAAATTAATAAAT
>NW_017275479.1:2790-4320 GCF_001594065.2 Cyphomyrmex costatus | reverse complement strand
TGAGGCGAGACGAAACAGAAACAGAAACTATGAAGTTTGTAGAGCTACAATCAGCTACAACTTACAGCGCCACTAGAATGAGATAGCATGATTTTTTCTCTCTCGCACAATTTCGACGAATAATGGCGGACTTCACGTGTCCAGACTCTTATTAGAGGGTCACTAGTGACAGTCACTTGGTGACGCTTACCCCCTCTATTTTTAATAGATGCGCAGTGGGTTACCACCGGACGAGCATACCCTTGTCTTTATATCATGGGTGAAACGTCTGGACGAAACATCCGGTCAAATCGAACGCTTTTAGGTAAAAAGTTGTCGTCCGGGCGTTCATTGGTTCATTCTAAATGCATCCATGGGAGCGAGAGAGAAAGAGAGAGAGAGAAAACGCGGCCCCACTAGTAACACTGCTATAGATTCGTCCTGTTCGTTCAGAATGAAAACGTCCAAGTGTGTGACGTCACATTACCTGTGGACACCCTTGTCTGGACGAAAAATTTTCATTCTGAACGCACCCCTAGAGAACCTCTAGTAGAGAGAATCGCCAACTTGGTCACGTGACCAATTACGTGATTGGCTGGAGGAAATGAGCAGATTTGGGCATCTCGACACCAATGCATTACGTCAGAACACATGGCGGCCCCATCATTCGTGATGAAATATTTATGTCTCGATTAAATGGTCCGGGAACGCTGTCGGGGTACACGAACACGAAGACTGCCACTGCTGGGGTCAGTCTGCCACTCTCTAAATCTCTTCGTATAAGGTTAGTGATCGTTGATCGACTCTAGACCATAGACATATAAGATAGACCCAGCATCTATAGTATATGCTGGGGTTTGGCAGAATGGTGCGAGAGGTAAAATATCGGGGCAACCTGTCCTTCTCTGTGCGCGCATCTTGACAAATCAGAATGGCTGATACTACGTCGTCGTATTAGAGTCGTCTGTATTCTTTGCCCAACATTATAATTGTGTTTGTTTGGTAAATTCGTTCTTTTGGTAAAAAAAAATTGATCATGAAAACGTGCAGTGCATGTGGATATCAAAAGAAACCTGGTGGACAGGAAAAAATATCCTTTCACATGTAAGTAAAACATTTTAACCTATGTACAATACGCGTAACACATTTATTGGTTTTATACATCTTAATTATTATAATTTATTGATACAAATAATATTACTGAAGAAATAAAGTGATACAACAAATACAATTATTAATAATAGGTGCGAAGAATACAGACGACTCTTACGACGACGTAGTCAGCCATTCTGATTCTGTCAAGATGCGCGCGCAGAGAAGGATAGGTTACCCCGATATTTTGCCTCTCGCACCGTTCTGCCAAACCCATAGAGATAGTAGTACTAGAGTACGCATTGTAGGAGTGGGGGTAATCCTATCTAGAAAAGGACGCACTCATTTGGGCCTTTTCGTTCTCTCTCGTTTCGCGCATGCGTATAGCCATATATTCTGAGAGAGGGGATCGAAAGAAAGAACAAGTCGAACGAGAAAAGTTTCATCATTACATGACCG
>NW_017275479.1:0-863 GCF_001594065.2 Cyphomyrmex costatus | reverse complement strand
AAATATTTTTTTCTGCATAAATATACTACTTTATTTATTCCCTATTGGTGCTACCTAAGTATTTTTTGTTAAGAATTTTAAAGCATTAATTGTATTATTTGTATTTAAATTTAATTTTTATTAAAGTTTCTTAATCTTGTAATATTTTTATAAATTTTATATATTCTTAATATATTAATTTTTATATTTTCAATATATTTATAATACTTACTTAATTGTTGTTTTTATTTTATGAAAGACATATTGCAACGTTTTTTTTACATAAAAGTTTTTATAGAAAATATTTAATAATGTTAATATAAGTTAAATAATAATAAAAATAAAAATTGTAATTAATTCTACTTTAATTTTTACGAATTTATTAATTTTTACAATTTATAAATTTAAAGAAATTTGCGGGAATGGATGATAAATGTCGGACCAATCACAAACCGGGGAGAAGGTGGCCAGACTCTTATTAGAGGGTCACTAGTTCCAAATGAGTGCGTCCTTTTCTAGATAGAATTACCCCCACTCCTCAAATTTCCGACAATGCGTACTCTAGTACTACTATCTCTATGGCCAAACCCAGCATATACTATAGAAAGGTATATGGATGCTGGGTCTATCTTATATGTCTATGTTCTAGACACAAACTTCAATACCTAAATGTACATCTCTTATGTAATAAAAGTTTACTTATGATTTTTGCCAATAAACACTTCAATATTTCGTCAAATTTATAACAAATTTAAATAATATTAAAACATATTCTACAATTCTACATTTCTACATAATTCTGTGTATTCACTTCGTTATATAGCTTTTAAAGATACGGTTCTAATGCAATACTTTTTGTATTTCATGTGTTATTATACCTACTC
>NW_017275478.1:72540-74074 GCF_001594065.2 Cyphomyrmex costatus | reverse complement strand
TAAAGAATTTATTGTAATAATTTCGTTGATTATTTTTTAAAATTTTGTTAACATTGAGAATGATCCGATCGGCGTCGAAACGTTTGTGTTTTTATCATTTATCTTTTATTTAATATTGTCTTTGTTCATTTAAATTTTATTGTTGTTATTTGGCTCGTTGCCCGTCACACTAATTTGATTTTATATATTATCGTCGAGCCTTCTCTCAATATTATTAGATTTTATAAAGTTTTGTTTGTGATCGAAATGAAATGTTTTATTGTAATACCAAAAATGTGTACTGTAAGATGTTATACTGTAAACATGATAATTATAAAGAAGTGATATTATTGTATGTGCAATTTGTAAAGAAAAAGCAACCAAATATATATTTTGGCGCCCAACACGTGGGGCTTCGAGTGAAAACATTTAATGAAATTAATTGCGGAGTCGGAGAGCGACAGAGTTTAAGAAATTATTTTTGTTGCAATATTGTATATTATTTCTTTGCATTTTCTTGTATATTTCTGTGCATATTTCTTGTATTTCTTGTATATTTTTGCATATATTTTGTATTTTCTTGTGCATTCCCTGTAGCGGGATTCTCTAATATTCCTATCGACGATTGTCGCTATCGTTAACTGTACTTATCGATCATTTTCGTTACGAGTAGTTACGAGTGATTCTGTATCGAGCAATTATCGATATTTCTCGTTAAATCGAATCGTTAAGTTTCGAAAATTGTCGGTACGTTAACGATGGACTCCGGAGGTCTCGTTAACCACTTAGCGATACTCGAACGTTTCGTCTCGGCTCGGATGTTGCATCTCCTCATTTTTACATTTTTGAAAAGTGTTGGCGACTTCGACTGTGCCTTGCCCCCAATTATACGAGAGCCCTTTTTATTCGTCTGGGCGCGCGGCCGTGCTGTCGCCGCGAGGGCCGCATCATTTTTTGCCGGGATCGCATAATCCTTTTTGTTCTTTTTTTTTAAATTCGCAGCGTGCCATCTAAATAATAATAAAGTTAAAATAATATAAATAACATAAATAAATTATGGCTGATGCCTATCTTGCTGAAAACATATTGTTTTTGGAAAATCATATCCAACATCTCAAGAGCAGATCGACAGATATTGCGAGAAATAGAAGAACCATTTGATTTGACTGATATTGAATTCAAGGAATTATATCGTTTAACTCCTGAATTAGTAAATAATCTTATAGATTTACTTGCACCTTATTTGACACACACAAGGATTACTGGACTATCTGTAGATAAACAAGTAAGTAATCATAACAACATATCCTTCCATGTAACATAGTCATATTTATAGTTGGATTGCTATTTCTAATGTATATGTCACATATACTGTCTACAATAAGATTAATACATTATGTTATTTTCTATGTTATGTACCACGAAAAGTAAATGAAAACTACAAAAATTGAACCTATCAAAATTAAAACGATTACCTAATCACAAAATAAAAAACCCAATGAATATCATCCTTTGAAAATTGACCCCAAAAATTTGTACCATTCTAAATTAAAAT
>NW_017275478.1:63737-67355 GCF_001594065.2 Cyphomyrmex costatus | reverse complement strand
GCGTTAACGAAAAAAAATTAATATGTTGTTATAAATCTGACGTGTCAATATTAGACGGTTAGTGAAAGCAGCCTTGGGGATTGTTATCAAAACAACACATCAAATGGAAGGGCGAATGCGAGTCGCACGTCCCCCCCGCGCCAGGCTCACCGATAAACCGTGCAGTCATCATTTAAATACATATTAAATAAAATTATTATTTTAAATACTACCGACTGCTGACCGATATGACGTACATATATTTAAAACTATCGCAGTACTATCACGAGTTAAATTGTTAATACATTACCACGAAAAGTGACTGATTATTAATTAAAGTGGCTAGTACAAAGTGAATATACAAAAAGTGTACGTAACTTTCGGCCGATTTTCGAATCGCCTCCGCTTTCCGCTGTACCCCTCACCACATATTTAATACATATTAAATACATGTATACATATTTGTAATATATATATTAAATAATAAAATTATTTTAAATACTCCCGACTGTTGACTGGTATAAAAAACATTAAATAAGCTTTGAAAACTTATTTAAAATAAAAATTACCATTTTTATTAAAACATCTGTTTTAAATAACTTAATTTTTTAAAAATGAAAGTGGTAAAGAACGTTTAATCCTTTACAGAATTAAATTTAAAGAGTTAATTACATAACTGGTACTCAGTCCTTCATTTTTTAAATAGTTTTTTATAGGCTATAGTAATTTGACTTTAAATTATTTAAAACAGTGAAATCTAACCAATTAGTATTTTATCGCTTTGAAATGTGATTTGAACAGCACGAATCGTTTAATTAATATGATAATGTAATAATATAATGCACCGAAGATATACCTACGATATCACAATAAATAAAAATATATTGTCCGAAGTCGACACGTTAATTAATACGCCTCCGCCTCGCTTTCGCTATCCCCCTCACCTCACCGCTCCGCGCGTAGAACAATGACATTCGATCATCGTGGAGCATTTGGACTGCACGTGGTGAGATGAGGAGGGGAGGGTTGGGCAAATGCAACTTTCAGCTGATTTTCGAATCGCCTTCGTCTAGCTTTCGCTGTTCCCCTCACCTCACCGCACCGTGCGCAGAACAATAACATTCGACTGTCATGGGACATTTCGACTGCACGCGGAGCGGTGAGAAGGAAAATGCAACTTTTGGCTGATAACATATTGCGGAAATTTTTTAGAAAACTGTAATATGCAAATTGTAATCTGTTTTACTTATATGTATGTATGTTCATTTTGAATTTGCACCTTGAATGATCTATTAGTTACTTTTCGTGGTACATATTCAACATAGAAAATATACTTTATGTATGTTGCAGTTATTTTCTAGAACACTGTAATATTTTTATTGTAATCTGTTTGACTTATATGTAGGTATGTTCATTTTGAATTTGCATCTTGAATAATCTATCATTTACTTTTCGTGGTACATTTTAATATAAAGTGTTCTAGGTAGCACAATGTGTATTCTATATTAGAAGTTCTCTGATAAGGATCCAAACCGAGGATCGAAACGTAAGAAAAATTTTATATTTTCAATAAATCGTATCAACACACATTAACATCCTGTGTACAAGACTCGATTAGGCATTTTTCTATTTCTTTTAAATGATTATCTAATAATAATATATTAACCACGAAAAGTAACTGATATATTATTAATCCTAACATATCATTAAAATGAAAAGGTCAAGCCATGTTCAAAAATAGATCCTCGCAAATTAGAAAACCCAACAAATTTAAACCTTTGAAATTAACCCCAAAAATTTGAATCTTTCTAAACATGAATATAATTATGTTATTTTCTATGTTATGTACCACGAAAAGTAAATCTCGCAAATTAAAAAACCCAAAAAATTTAAACCTTTGAAATTAACCCCAAAAATTTGAATCTTTTTAAACATGAATATACATTATGTTATTTTCTATGTTATGTACCACGAAAAGTAAATGAAAACTACAAAAATTGAACCTATCAAAATTAAAACGATTATCTAACCACAAAATAAAAAACCCAATGAATATCATCCTTTGAAAATTGACCCCAAAAATTTGTACCATTCTAAATTAAAATGATTATCTAATAATGTAACCTAATAATTTAAACCTTTAATACTTTAAATGATATTATCTAATATAATACATTACCACGAAAAGTAACTGATATATTACTAGATCTAATAATGTAACTTAATAATATAAAATCTTTAAATTATATTATCTAACATAATATATTACCACGAAAAGTAACTGATATATTACTAAATGTGCCAGTTCAAAGTGAACATATATTATGTATATTTTCTATGTTGAATATGTACCACGAAAAGTAAATGATAGTTTATTCAAGGTGCAAATTCAAAATTAACATATCTACATATAAGTAAAATCTAAATTAAAACGATTACCTAACCACAAAATAAAAAACCCAATAAATTTCAACCTTTGAAAATTAACCCCAAAAATTTGAACCTTTCTAAATTAAAATGATTATCTAATAATGTAACCTAATAATTTAAACCTTTAATATTTTAAATGATATTATCTAATATAATACATTACCACGAAAAGTAACTGATATATTACTAGATGTGCCAGTTCAAAGTGAACATACATTATGTATGTTCACGAAAAGTAAATCATTCAAGGTGCAAATTCAAAATTAACATACATACATATAAGTAAAACAGACTACAATTTGCATATTACAGTTTTCTAGAAAATAACTGCAATATGTTATTCTTAGTGCACAAAATATAAAAGTCGATTATTGAGATTCGTTTTGAAATTTATACTAGCCCGTAAAATGAAAAATTATTGCTTGTAATTCCAGAGTACCAATCTGTTAATGACTCGGAAAAAGAACATGGCGGCCTGCTCTCAAAAGACTTCTGATGGGTGGAATAAATAGTTGTAAATTTTTGTTCGAGTAAGCAAAATTCAGAAATACCTTCTTATATAGAAAATCTTCTGAAATTAATTAAACATTGTTACTTGTTCTTTAAGTTTTAAGATTAACATATAAATTCAGTTATAGCACTAATATATATTACTTGGATAACTTGCTGCAATGTATTTTCTGCGAGTAGTTCATTGATTACAAACCGTTAATCGTTTGTAATTGATTACACAATCAAAATAATGTCAATATGACGTCAAATTGGCATTATTTTGATTGTCTCTTTCCCCTTGGGACTGCGAAATGAATAAATATTACGTAAATCTAAAATCAAAAACAAAAAGTTCTCAAAGTACAAAGAAACTATACGGTTAAATAGTTTATTGACTATTTGACGTAATATACAATATGAAAAATCAATATTAATTCAAGATGCAAGTGTGAAATAAGTGTCATTATGGTATAGATAAAATATTTTACATAATGAGTGATATAATTCTTAAACTGCTAACGCAAAACGTAATAGTGTTTCTATGATTAATTAAATATTCACATTAACCTGGACAAGACTCGATTTGTGGAATTGAGGATCATGCAAAAAAAGGGCATTTCGATATAATTTTGCGTATATAGAACTACTGAAAATACGGTGAATCCTTATTTCATGCTAATCTAATCTTATTATTCGTCTGTAATACTTTTGTTACCT
>NW_017275478.1:28434-61623 GCF_001594065.2 Cyphomyrmex costatus | reverse complement strand
GGAGAAGGAGACGTTTCTTAATTTTTCATTAAAATCACCACTTTTTGACCGCTTATATCTCCAGAACGGCTTGACCGATTTAAAATTTTTTTGGCTCAAATTACTCGTGGCGATGCCGCCTTTCAGGACATATGACGTTCGATTCAAAATTTTTTATATTTTAATAGTTATGCACCTCCCAAAAATGGACTTTGGTGGCTCGGGATAAGAGACTTGTAGCGTTCACAGTTTTTTTAAACATGGCCGGAGACGCTACCGCGTCTCCTGATAATGTAAGAACGTTGAAAATTATAAAAATAAAAAAATATACTGTTGGTACATTTTGAGGACATATGAAAACAAATTAAAACTGGTTACATAATACAATTACTTTTGATTTTCTTGCAGATTACATGTATTTTCAATAATTATTTTTAATGTAATAAATATTGAATTCTTAGAGTCTTCAAAATGTACCACACGCAAAACAGTATTCAAATGTATTTGATCTATTTTGAGGACATTCATTTGACACAACTTATGTCCTCAAATGTGACCAACCATAAAGTGAGTAATTTTGAAGAGTCCTTAAAATATACCACATACAAAAAAAATTTTGAAGACTGTCCTCGAAATTTCAATTTACCGTTATGCCGTTCGGCTTGCATTCAGCCCCCGCGACTTTCCTGCGACTGTTAGATAATGTCCTCGGACCGGAATTAGAACCTCACGTGTTCGTATATCTCGATGACATTATTATTATCAACGAAACATTCGAAGCGCATCTCAGCACCCTCCGGGAGGTGTTCGAACGATTCCGAGAAGCCCCCTTGCGCATAAATCCGAAAAATGCCATTTTTGCGTTGACTAGCTGAAATACTTAGAACATATCGTCGACCGGGACGGCATTCGAACCGATCCCGAGAAGGTCAGGGCAATCGTCGATCTACCAACCCCCAGAACGGTCAAGTAAATTCGTCAATTCCTGGGAGTCGCGTCCTGGTACTGCCGTTTCATCCAAGATTTTGCCACCGTGGCCACTCCCCTCACCGCCCTAACGCGCAAGAACGCACGCTGGCTATGGGGGGAGGAAGAGAAAACCGCGTTCCGAAAAATGAAAAACACGCTCACGACCACACCCGTGTTAGCCTGCCCTGATTTCTCGAGACGGTTCGTATTGCAAACCGACGCAAGCAATACCGGACTCGGAGCCGTCCTGACACAAAACTTCCCGGAAGGCGAGCGCGTAATAGCGTATGCAAGCCGAACGCTCAACCCGGCAGAGCGAAATTATAGCGCGACGGAGCTCGAATGCCTCGCCGTTATTTGGGGGATCCGTCGCATGCAAGATTATCTCGAAGGATATCCGTTCACAGTTATTACCGACCATCATCAGTCACTGCGGTGGCTGCAGAACCTCGATGCCCCCACGGGACGACTCGGACGCTGGGCATTCGGGCTCCAATACGACCTCGAAGTACGGTATCGCAAGAGCACCCTGAACCGAGTAGCCGACGCCCTGTCCCGCCAACCAATCACCGCCGCTGCAAACACCGTTACGCATTGCCCGTGGTACAATAAATTGCTCGCCAACGTCCGCAACAATCCGCGAAATTACCCCGATTACGAAATAAGAGGCGGCAAATTGTACCGGCACATACACCACGACCTCGACAGTAGATATAGTAAGGAGATTCGAAGCCATGGGGCAACGAGGGGGGGTGAGGTGCGAGGGGAACCCGAAGCGCGGGGGGATGACGTCACGGGAGGGGAGGGGGAGCCGAGTCGCCTTATCGCGCCGCCTCCGTCGCCCCCTCGCCCTAACCGCCGGGCCGCCTTATCGCGCCGCCGACCTAACCGCCGAAATGTTATTGTTTGGGTATAATTTTTCAAAAAGGTGCCGCCGCGGAATACTGTTTCAATAGCGGCCGAGCGCACCGCGTCGACGTCATCAGGCGATGACATCATCAACGAAGTCAAGCCTCCCCCCCGCAGTGATCACGTGACAAGTAGTGTTCCGCGCATGCGTCATCGCTCCAGCGCGGGCATTTTCAAAGACCGCCAACCCCCCTGAAAAAAATGTCTCTTCGATGTAATGCGATACCGAGTATGAAAGTAATACGCGCTATTTTTTCGCGATAACGATATTTGTTCTAGGAAGATCGGTGAGGACAAATTCGAGCGCCGCGTTCAACATTATCAATATGGCGTGATACAAATGTATCAAACAGAGTTTGATACGTGTGTAGAAAAGTTTTAGGACGAACGGGAAAGAAAGTACGCATAAAATAACTTAGACAGAGAATATTTATTCATTATTTTTACACAGTAATTTTTTTTTTCTTACAATGTATTCAAATTTTTTTTTGTTACACAATATTTTTTAGTACACGTTAAAAACCAAAGCGAGGAGCTCGCAATCGACGAGCTGGCGAAGATATCGCTCTTGCGTATATCGTTAAGCGCGACGTTGGCGAAGCGCGTGTACTTAACGTCGACCGTATCGACGAGTCGGGATAATTTCTCGAAAGTTACGTCGTTGCAGCCGTCGAGATCGAACATACAGCGTAGCGTCGATTCGATCATCATGACGAGTACGGTTGCGGATTCGAGCCGTACGAGCGTAACGTCGTTATGCGTGTAGATTGTAGCAGTCATCGGACTGATGGTTATAAAATTGTTCTTGTATTCGTTTCGCAGCAATTTGCATATATTCCGTCGCTGCTCGTAGAGACCCTTCCACGTTTCGAGAGACATCGACAGTTCGCGTCCGTGATGATCTACCAGAACGATCTCCACGAAGCTCGGTGGACCGACGTTGATTCCAATTTCCAGAAACTTGTAGCCCGTGGCGATCAGGTCGTAACGCCCGCGCCGACTCAGAATGCGCACCGCGCGACGCTTCATCCTGCGTGATGGCGCGATCAGTAAAGTTATAGGAAAAAAAAAAAGAAAAGGTTTTGTTCAGTATAGATTATTAAAACTTACGATTCCTTCTTCGGTTCGCTCTCTTTGGCGGAGTAAAAGCTGAACATTTTGTTGATCTGTTCGTGCAAACGAGCGTAGCAAGACTGATCGTGTAAATGGCGTAGCGATATTTCCGAAATCGAAGTGAGTGGAGGTAAATCGAAGGTAGAGGGGGTAAATTCTCGTTCCGAGAATTGCAAACCTGTCGCGACAGGTTTTATCGCAAAATTCCACGAATTTTCTTTGTTATGACGTGTTTTTAAATCGAAGGTAGAGGGGGTACATTCTCGTTCCGAGAACTGCAAACGTGTCGTTTTATCGCAAAATTCCGCGAATTGTCTTTGTTCGTACCTTATAGTGTTGATAAGACTTGTTTGTTCCCGCGCTTTTTCCCTCAATGGTGGGGGAATTCGGGGAAACGTACGTATTTATTTTTTTGACGATGACGTAGACTCCCGCGCTTTTAATAGCGTGGGAGGGGGAGGACTTCGAGGACGTACGTATTTATTTTTCGACGACGACGAAGACGTTGACGGGGGAGGGGGATGACTTCGAGGACGCACGTATTTATTTTTTGACGACGACGAAGACGTTTGCTTGTAAGTCAAAGATGTATCCTTCGACGGAGGCAACTCCCAATAATATCTTTGGTTTTGCGACGACGAAGACGTCGGCTTAGAAGTCGAAGATGTGTCTTTCGACGAAGGCAACTCCCAATAATAGGTTTGGTTCGTCGACGTTGAAGACGTTGGTTTATAAGTGGTAGATGTATCCTTCTTCGATGAGCCGCTGCCCCCCTTGCGCTCGACCCAATTTCAATGCAGACAGTCGGTCAATACGGTTCATACCGTAACGCTCGTAAGAGGACGATTGAACGAAAAGAGTGTTACGCACCGTCTATATATTGTCGACCCGTATATACTAAATACTTATTGTGTACATACTACGTACATAAACTATGTACAATATACTATATACTATATACTAAGGGAAAGAAATAAAAATACGAGGTAAATACGTTTGCGTAATTTTTATTTCAAAAAATTTCTTCGCAACCACCATTTATATATTTTGAATACATTTTGCATGGCGCAATTTTTAGCGTGATGTCCGCATCGCGTAGTATCAGCGACATCCATATCAATTAAAGATAGGGTGTCTTCGTAAACCGCATCCAGGGTCTCAATGTGCACGCGTTCGTCGTCGTCCAGAAGCAAGTCTCCAAGCCACGTTTGTTTCTCACGTCCCTTGACGTACACTACTGCATCCTCCTCCTCCTCGCATACAGCACTGGTAATCAAGCGTTTCGCCTCGCTGTACGGGGTCGTTCCGTCCGTCCATCGTAATCCAAGCTGATAGACAATCAACTAGGAAACGCAAGACTTATCGGATCTTGTCAATAACCTCCATGGTACGGGATTCGTAAAAATGTAGTGCGCGAGTACGGTCCCGTGTTTCAGAACCGCCACTTCCTTCACGACGAATCGCCCGTTGACGACGAAACCTTGCAGATTCACGAACGTCGGCGTGTGCATGTCGGATGAAGACTGCGGACGATGATTTTTATATCGCGCGCTTAGGTGATTTTGCGCACAACGTTGGTCAGCGGGTTATACTCGATCACGCGATCGTGTATGATGAGACAGTACGCGGTAGTATTCGCGGGCGCGTTCTCTTTGAATTCAAAGTCTAAACGCACATCCACGGTGCCACTCTTGACCGATTTGTTCTGTCGAGAGCAGTCGATGATTACTAGAGGAAAACGTTCCCGAAAGTAATCTGACCTGAGTAACGTTTCACCTCCTTCGCGGGGGATTTGATAGTACGATGTACGGAAACGTACGAACATTTCGTACAAAATGGCGGTTTTGCGTTTGTCCCAATCTATATGTAGATCATTGTATAGAAAAAATTCAGATAGAGTTTCACGTTGGTTAATTTACAATTGTCGAAGTAATTTGTATATATCGACATGTTATTTTTTCTATTAGTCTGCAGAGCAAAGATGACGTATCGCGGCTTTTCGAGCTGAGTCGCAGTCTTGATAGCCCACGAGTGCTTAGTCGTGCTCGGTAATAGAGGATACTCGTACAGATCCTACGAACGGAAACTCATACTCAGATATCGTCCGTTCTCCAAGATACGCAACATAGACAGTTAAAATATCCATCGCGTGATACTAGTCTTGTTAAATAGTTATCAAACACCGGATGTGGAAATCCGGCATTCTCCATATGATGTGTGAAGTCATCCGAAAACGTTGAATAGCCCTTCAAAAGACTAGTTATTCCGACGTTTCTGTTACGATCGATCTCAGTACCATTGAATTCGTAGCGAATATCCTCAAACATGAACGCCACGCAATTAGTTCCAAGCTGTGGTTGTCGTTCCGCATTTTCTTCTTTCGACGTGAGTCTTCCTTCGACATAGAGATAGCTTTCACAGGGTAACGTGTGCAGATCCTGCTGTTGTATGGGTATTCGTATCTCGTCGTTGTGTCCAAACGTCGTGTTCACGTACGGATTGTATGTGTGAGTCTCGATCTTGACGATGCGATCGTCGAAGACCGTCTTGTCCTTGACGTTCAGAATGTCGGTCATCTTTCTCAAAAGTTGCGCACCGCGAATCCCAGAGATTTTAAAAACTCCACGTTCGACGCACTGAGCCTCTTCCTCGCCTTCTTTTCGATGCGTCCAGATGAGCGAGCACTGTCGAGCGGTGATGGCCTTGGGTCGTCTCTCTGCTGGTTCAACACGAGCATCTCACGCGCGCGCGCGCCTTATCGCTGTCGCCGTCGCACGTGCAATCTGACGGTGATCTCCTCCCCGCGAAAATCGATCAGCCGTCCGTTCTGATCGACGACGCGTATCGTTAGATCAGTAACGCTCCGTGCGACGATCGGAAGGTAAATGATATGCGTCGGCCTTTCCGATATCTTATATCCCGGTGGAATTTGCGGCGAAACTTCGTGTATCGTGTGCGCGCTGTTACCGTTGCTGTACGCGCCCGCCGTCACGTTGCACTCTACGCGGACGATGTCCACGGTCATTATGTTGACCGACTGGTGCCATTTTCGCGGTTCCAATACACGCTTTGAGAATTCTAGCAGCGACCCGATGCTGTTTGGTTTGTCAAAGTTTATTCGGAAGGTGCATACGATCTCGCATCTCATCGTGTTGTAGTTTGCGCGGAGCTCTATCGGGTACTCCGCATCCACGTCGTCGTCGTAGTCTCCACGCACCGCGTCCCCACGCACCGCGCCATCGAGCGAGTCGGGCAGCAGACGTTTCCGCGAGATCGCGCGTTTCAGAAATTCGTTTATGGCTCGCAGTTCGTACAAACCCTTGGGGATCGTAATTTCCTCGTCGTCGTTTCCAAAGTAAAATTTATCATTGGAATCGTTCACGTTCGGTATCGTGTGATAGAACATCGTCAGACCGAGCTCGTAGTCGTCGTCGCTCAAGTCTATCGCGGGAAAGTAGTTGGCCGCGAGGACGCTGCTCTTCCCGCTCAGCGTGAGTGTCAGCGACATGATGGTTCGACGAGTACTGAGATCGCGCGACGTCTCGTCGAGCTTTTTAAAATTCAACGGTTTGTAGAAACCGCAGGCACATCTGTCCGCAAAAGGTCTGATCGTACGTCTGATATGACGTTCGATTGACGTTCTATCGCGGTAGTAACGCCGAAATATCGCACGAGTTTCTCGGGCGGTCGGAGATTGCCGAAATTGTACACGACGTGATTGTTCCTCTTCGCGTACGCTACCCAATGAGTACCGGGGCCCGTAGCATCGTCCAGATTCACGATACCGCTTTCGTTTCGGCGTGCACCGCTCGTCGGTAACGCATTACGCATGAAGACCCCTCTAAAGTACGGTACGCGCATACGCCTCGCGAGCCGGTTCAGTTGCACGTTGGTGGTTGCGCCCGTGGGCATTTTTATCGTTTCTTTGACGTTCTTTTTTTCTTTCTGTCCATGTCCGCGTTTGTACGGGGCGAGATACAGCCCGCGTCCGTGTCTGTACGGAGCGAGATACAGTACGCGGCCCTGTTCCATCGCGCGATCGTGACGTTGCAGCTCCTAGACGTCGAGCGGCTTTGCTGTCGTTTGCCGCTTTCGCCACGCCGGCCACTCCGCCGATCAGGGATCCGAGGGCGCCCAACATTGGCAGAATCGGCAACATGCCGCCTCGTTTCGCAGTCGGAAGTATCCGTTTTTTCGTTGCAGGTTTTTTCCCCCTCGTCTTCTTCTTCTTCTTCATGCCCATGCCGATCTTGGTCTTGGCTTTCATCGCTGCCCAGATAGCGGCGGCTCTCTCGCCCAAAGCCGAATCTCTCGCGGTAACACGTTTTCGCGCCTCCGTGGCGAGTACCTCGTCCGCCGCGTGCCTATCGGCGAGATCGTTGCTTCGAGAATACGCGATGTTGTGCTCGCGGCTCGCCGCGTCCAGTGGATTCACTCCCGCGTCGTCTCTGGCCAATCGTTTCCTCAGTCGAGTGTCGGGGCCGCAAAACTGGTAGCCGGAGATATGTAACTCGAAAGGAAGCGCGTTTATCGCCCGATTTAATAGGTTCTTCGCTGACATTTGCCGCAATTCTTTATCAGAGGCGACGGATCGTCGATGTGCGTCTGCTGACTCGCCAGGTTGTAGTGCTTCAGGCACCGGCGGTACCGTTGAACCTCCGAATCGGCTCGTATGTGCTCGAGCAGTCTGTCCCACAACAGATCTATGTACTGCTTGCACTCTCGCAGCAGAATAACCTTCGGTACGTATTCCAGCTCGGCAGAGGTCAAGCTGTGCAGACGGTCCGACGCGACGATGAACATGTCGATCACTGAGCGATTTCGCTCGGTGTGTCTCTATAAATAGTTCCGCTCGCGGTGTCGTTTTTCAGTCGCGAGTATGCGGTTCGTGCGTCAGTCGCGCACTATCGAGGTGTCGAATCTCGACGCCAAAGTACAGACGGAGAAGGAAATGCGCAAGCATGGAAACATGCTGCCGAGTACTATACGCGCTATCGTCTGCGGCCCGTCGAACTGCGGCAAGACCAACGTGTTGATAAGCTTGCTCGAGAGCCCGAACGGCGTACGTTTCGAGAACGTGTACGTATACTCGAAATCGTTGCAACAGCCAAAGTATCGCTACCTCGAAAAATTGCTGATACCTATCGACGAAATCGGTTACTTTACGTTCTCCAACAACAGCGACGTCGTTCCGCTGAACGAGGCGCTACCGAGATCTATCTTTATCTTCGACGACGTGGCGTGTGACAAGCAGAATGCGGTGCGAGAGTACTTCGCGATGGGCCTCTACGCCGACGTTGATTGCTTCTATCTCTGTCAGATGTACGCGAGGATACCTAAACATCTGATACGCGACAACGCGAATCTGCTGATTCTGTTCGAGCAGGACGGTACAAATTTGAAACACGTTTACAACGATCACGTGAACACCGACATGTCGTACGACGAATTTCGCGCGCTGTGTCGCGAGCTTTGGCGATAAAAGTACGGATTCCTAGTGATAGATAAGGACAGTGCGATTGCAAACGGAAGATACAGAAGAGGATTTAACGAGTTCGCGATACCGTAACGCAATCATTCGTCGTTCCTACCTCGACTGAGTCGAACATGGCTAATGAGCGTGAAAAAATCGCGAGGGAGATCGAGGGGACAAGCGAGTCGATCCGCAAGAAACACCGCGCTCTGAAGGGGGGAAGCTGGTCTAGAGCGCGAAAAAATGGGCATATTTTATGAATTTTTTGTGACTCAACAAAAGGATCAACCGAAAATCTGTGAAATAGGTTTTATAATATAGGTTTTAAAGAACAAATACAAATTTTTTCATGTTAAAGTTGAAGACTATTCAGGTTAGGAAATCTGTCATACCGACTACATATCTGGAGACACGGTAGTGTCTCGGCGCTAAGCCAAGCGCGCGACACTGCCGTGCCTTCTTTACGCGAAACTGAGAATTTTTTGGGATAGAGATGATCATATCTCAGTAACGGCTGAATCGATCAAGTTCTACATACGCTCAATCGACAGGAAATACTTAAATTGTAGGATAAAAATATAGTACTACGCGTATGCCCTCTTCACTCTCTGACCACATGCTCATGCGTTTAGCCACGAAATTTAAAATCATACTAAATGATGAATATTATTTCTGCTATATATGCATGATGTTAAGTACTACTATTCTACACCTTTCCCCGTTCAGAAACGATAAACTTCGCTTCACGTAGAAAGTTCAACGTTTCTGAACAGGGAAAGATGTAGAATAGTACATCATCAGGAGACGCGGTAGCGTCTCCGGCCATGCTCAAAAACTGTGAGACGCTACAAGTCTCTTATCCCGAGCCATCAAAGTCCATTTTTGGGAGGTGCATAACTATTAAAATATAAAAAATTGTGAATCAAACGTTATACGTCCTGAAAGGCGGCATCACCACGAGTAATTTGAGCCTAAAAAATTTTAAATAGGTTAAGCCGTTCTGGAGATATAAGCGGTCAAAAAGTGGTAATTTTAATGAAAAATTAAGAAACGTCTCCTTCTCCTTCTCCTTCTCCTCCTTCTCCGTCCGCATTTTTAAACTTTTAAAACTTTTCAACATCCTCTCTCACCTTTCACTCGCACCTCTACCATCTTTGGCCCACCGAACCTCCTCTACTCGCCCCTCCCCCTCCCCCACCACCCACTCCTGCCACCCCTCTCTTTCGCTGTATTTAACACTCTTCCGTTATTTCAATTTTTTAACATCCCCTCTCACCTTTCACTAGCACCTACACCATCTTCGGCCCACAGGACCTCCTCCACTCGCACCTCCCTCTCCCCCCGCCACCCACCCCCGCCATCCCTTTCTTTCGTCGAAATTCACTCTTTATCGTTATAACAACTTTTTGACATTCTCCCTCACCTTTCACTCGCACCTCCACCATCTTCGGCCCACCGAACCTCCTCCACCCGTCCCTCCCTCTCCTCCACCAACCAACCCCACCACCCCTCTCTTTCGCCATAATTCACTCTTCTTCGTTATTACAACTTTTTAACAACCTCTCTCACCTTTCACTCGCGCCTCTACCATCTTCGGCCCACCGGACCTCCTCCATTCGCCCCTTCCCCTCTCCCTCCTCCCACCCTCACCAACCCTTCTTTTGCGCCGTATTTCACTATCTTTCGTTGTTACAACTTTTTAACATTCTCTCTCACCTTCAACTCGATCCTTTACCATATTCGACCCGCCGGACTTTCTCCCCCGCCCCTACCCATACACCATCAACCACCGCCGCAGGCCCTTTCTTTCGCCGTATTTTACATTTTTACGATATTACAACTTCTTAACATCCTCTTTAATCTTTCATTGGCACCTCCACCATCTTTGGCCCACCGAACCTCCTACACTTGCCCCTCCAACTCCCCCCGCCACCCACTTCCGCCATCCGTCTCTTTCGCCGTATTCACTCTTTCGCGTTATTACAATTTTTTATTATTCTCTCTCACCTTTCACTCGTACCTCCACCGTCTTCGACCTACCGGACCTTAAAATATTAATTAAAATAAGAACCCGACTACTGACTGGTACGACAAATATTTAAAAAAACAAATTTTGAAAAACTTATTTAATTGTAAAAAAGTTTATTAAAAAAATTTGTTTTAAATATGAAGGTAATAAAGAAAATCGATGCGTTAATATTAGACGGTTAGTGAAAACAATCTTAGGGAGTGTTTTGATGTGGAAGGGCGGATGCGTGCGAGTTTCATATCCCTTCCTCACTCGGCTCACCAATAAACCGAGCAGTCATCTTTTAAATACATATTAAATAAAATTACTGTTTTAAATACTCCCGACTGTTGACCGATATGACGTATATTTAAAACCATCGCAGTACTATCACGAGTTAAATTGTATATTACCACGAAAAGTAACTGATTATTATTTAAAGATGCCAGTACAAAGTGGACATACATAAAGTGTATGTAACTTTCGGCCGATTTTCGAATTGCCTCCTCTTTCCGCTGTACCACTCACGTCATATTAAATACATATATACATATTTGAAATATATATTGTAAATAATAAAATTATTTTTAATACTCCCGACTGTTAACTGGTATAAGAAACATAAAATAAGCTTTGAAAACTTATTTAAAATAAAAATTATTATTTTTATTAAAACATGTGTTTTAAATAACTTAATTTTTTGAAAATAAAAGTGGTAAAAAACGTTTAATCCTTTACAGAATTAAATTTAAAGAATTAATTACATAACTGGTACACTCAGTCCTTCATTTTTTAAATAGTTTTTTATAGGATATAGTAATTTGACTTTAAATTATTTAAAACAGAATGAAATCTAACCAATTAGTATTTTATCGCTTTGAAATGTAATTTTAACAGCACGAATATTTTAATTAATATGATAATGTAATAATATGCACCGAAGATATACGATCACGTTAATGAATAAATAAAAATAAAAACCCCCCGCACCCACACCGTCGTCAGAGGTCTGCCTCGACAGTACTATCATAGCAACAGTACAATCGCAGAAGTCGTGTGCCCCTGTGCAGGAGGGTGGGGGTAAAAGTTACTTTGCGTGGAAAGTTCAACGTTTCTGAACAGGGAAAGGTGTAGAATAGTACTTCATATCATAGGGGAGACTGGGGCATATTGGCGGGTGGGGCACATTGGCGGTTTGCACTTTAATCAAATTCTGCACATTAGAAAATTCTATGCATCACATAATATATTCATTACATCTAGCTGCATCGCATCACCATAACAACGTTTTGTTGATCGCACTGAGTTTGGTTATAGTTCGGGTTGATTGATATGGTACACGAAATGTAACTATTGACCTTTTATTAGACGATCGTTTTTCTTTGTATTACAACTGATATCTGAGTAAGTGTTAGTACATTGTTATTTCTCTATTTTCCGTCTATAGAACCTATATCAGTAATATTGTAATATATGTATATGATATTACGAAAATTGCGTTCCACCTATAAACTTGGGATGGGGCATGTTGGCGGGTTTTGCATGGGGCACATTGGCGGTATTAATCCTATATAAAAAAAGTCATCTTAACCAGGGCCTCGTAACTCCCCTCTTGTTCTGGCGTGACCAGCGTTAGTGGCGCCGCCGCTGTATGACACCCGGAAAAACAGAACTAATATTCAATATGGCCGCTATATATATATATGTTGTTATAGCATATATATCCGATATATATGGTGTCTCTGATCACCCGTAATCGGGATGCACTACAAGATCAAGCGTTTTATTCTGAATTTATCAAACCTAATAATTTGTTGATACGCAATATGGTTAATATAAATTAATTATTAATTAATAATTAAATAATTTTGTTGTATGCATAACGTAACTTGGTCGATTATGTACTATTATTAAAGTACAAATAATATAATCGACCAAATTACATTATACGTACAACAAAATTAATTAATTTAATATTTAATTTATATTAACCATATTGTGGATCAACAAATTATTAGGTTCGATATAGATTCGGAATAAAACACTTGATCTTGTTATAGTACATCCTGATTTCCTGGGTGATCAGAGACATCCTGTAAGGCCGGAATCAGACTACGCATTGAAAATTGAGATTGAAAATTGAAATTTGACCAATGAGGATAAAGAAATTTTAACTCCTATTATTTTGATTAACCAAAATTCAATCTTTCAATCTTCAATCTCAATCTTCAATGCATAGTCTGATTCCGGCCTAAATATATGTACATATATATATATTATTACGGAGTCATTTACGGATTATTATTTTATGGGTGCGCAAATTGAAATAGTCTACATGCGAAATATGGGTAGCAAGATTATAAATCTTTATTATTGTAAGATATTTATAATATATTCAGTGACAAATCTTATATTTCTTTTGTATAAACGCATTGTATTTAACATAATATATAAATGCATTTTAATATTAACCTTCCAATTCACCGGCTTCCATAGCGTCTTGATAAGATTTAAGTTTTTGAACGTTCGGGATCTAGTTTGATCATATATCATCAAATTTGAATGATGGTTATGGCTGTTCAGTGGCAAATTAAAAAAATTTCATTTTTGAAATGGTCGGTTCTAACACGCCTGCTTTTTAGTTATCTCGTATATTTCCCACGATCAGGATCTACCCTGTAAAATATAAATACATTTCATTTTAATTTTTTATTTTGCATGACAAACTAAAAAAAGGATAAACAACTCACCACTTTAAATCAACAAGATCTGATTTTGTTATACTAAAATTATGATCTGCCACCAGATAAAAGAACGACATTAGTTCCAGCAGCAAGAATCTTCTGAATACGTTCCTTGGTAATAAAACGGGAAAAAAAAACGCTTGATGTAGTACATCCTGATTTCTTGGGTGATCAGAGACATCCTGTAAATATACGTACATTGTATATGCATACGAATTTACACGAATAAAATAATAATAATAAACATAAATAATTACCTTATATATTTTTTTTCTAAACAATTTTCCGTTTCGAGTACTTTTTTGACATTCTTTTTGCTTCATTATACATGTAATTATTTTCATAGTCCTCTTGTAGTTTTCCATTTAATATTTTATTAACAAATATGCACCATTGAATAATGAACTGTTGTGCAGTTTCTTCTACTAAATAATTAATTAGGCTTGGGCAATGAGTGGAAAGTTTGGACAATGCTTCCAAATATATAACACTTTGTAATTTTTTTTTTACTTCAATTGTATAGCAGAACTGTACAAACTGCACTTCTGCAGCTTTTAATGCGTGCTCTATACCTTTTAAGATATCCTCACTTCTCAGACTTTCTATACATTCTGTACATTGCATAATCTTTTTATTTGTTAAAATATTTCGTAGTATTTTTTCTTCATTCACAAACAGATAACCTTTTGTTAGTGGTGGTATTGAAGCCTCTATACATTCAGTCTCTTCATCTTCTTCATCTTCAATATTTTTAGTTGCAGACATCATTGTCGATAAAGATAATGTTATACCTTCGTTATTTTCTTTGCAATTACCGAAAAGAGAATGCTTGGATGTGAAATTTGATACTAAAAGCGTTTTGAAGCAAGCACAGAATTGATATGGGGTGGGATTATTATTTCTGTGTCCCTGATCTCTTATTAGGCTGAAAAAGTTCTCAAGAACATCTTGATTGAGCAATTTTAAATTAAACGAAGAAAATCCACATGTTTGCAGTGTTTCCCACAAAAGTTTTGCGCCTTTTATTGTCCATATCCAATTCTTCAAACATTTGGTATTATGTCATACATATTTATGGCTTTCATTGTCGACAAAATCCATTTTGGAAATTCGATTAACAGCGTTTTGCCAAAATGAAATGTGATTGCTTGATAAGTTAATAATACTGTTAAATTCTTTATTTTTCTTTTGGTTGAAGGAATCGAACAACTTATCAAAGAATAATATTACGTTTCCTGTCATTGCAGCACTCGGCGGTAAGTACATTTCTCCCAGCAAAGTATTTACAAAACCTGAAATGAAAAATGACTGAAGTAATTTAATCATTTTAGTGAGAGAGTATTTTATATTTTTTATATTTTATATTTATTTATTGTGTTATAAAATATATTTTATTATTTATTTATTTATTTATTTATTATTATATAAAAATTGTATTATAAAAATTATTAATATTCATTCATCATTTTATAATAAATACAATTTACCCTTTTTCCATGTAATCACCAAATCAATGAAATTTGCAAAAGTATGGCTAATTACTTGTACGGCATATTTAACTTTCATTTTTGGAATCTGATTGGCGTAAATGTGTCGATCAATTATTTTTGGCATCTGTCGATGTTTCAAAAGCGAATATTTATCCATTTCGTATGCTATTATAATATCTTTCCATGATGCGTATTGTTTTTGTGACTCCTTCTCATATTTATTATTAACCAAATCTTTTGTCAACAAATTATTTCGTATACCTTTTTGTAGGTGTACGTAATCATATAAAGGAACGATCTCATGGTTTTTGAATAGAAATGTATTTTCTACGAGAAAAATAAAGCTTATCAGGATATATTATATGAAAATTTTATTAAGTTGTACATTAATAAAATTAAGTAATAAATTGTTTCATTAATAAAGTTTATAAAATTCAATATTAAATACGATTTACTTGGATTCTTATTCTGTCGACGTCGTACATCATTGCTCTCTTTTATGAACATATTAACAGCTGTAATATTTGTTCCTCCTTGATCACACACGGTTGCCTTTGGTTTAAAACCACAGTTAATGAGGACTATTAACCACTGTTTTATACAGTTTAGTAATTGAACAGTTCGAGTTGCACTTTGACAAAATCCATATCCAAGAGGCATGTGATTACCAGATGCGAGACATCGAATGTAAAATACAATAACATGATCAGCAAATTTTCTAGTTCTTTGAATCCCCCAGTCTTCAAATCCAATTACTTTATCTTGTTTCCTATTATAATGAACAAAAGGTTGCAACGACATTTCATCCCAAATCAATAATACGTTTAAATCTTTGGGATTTACTTCTTTAGCGACTACTTTTAAATATTTTACAATGATTTTATTGCATCCAGATTGGAGAGTAATCTTTTGCAATTGCTTATCTAAAGTAGACGTGGAAGGGCACGGCAAATATTTAGAAATAAATTTATACGCAGCCGTAGATCTTCGGTAAATTCCTAAGCAAAATAACTTGTCTTGAACTGTATAACGTCTACCCTATTATAGTAGAAAAAAACAATAATAATTATATAATTGTATTTTTTTTGTATAATTTTTTACATCAATTTACTACAGTAATTAACATACAAGAAGAAGGAAACCAATAACGGTCAAAGCTGGATCACAAATGCTTATTAAAATTATGTGTGAATTTTATATACTGCGTAGTCCCTCTAATCGCGTGCTGAAAAATTTTTCTTGTATTCTTGAATCTTCTTGTATGTTTATTGTTTATCAATTGTACGGTCTTAAGAAGATTTTAGTATTTGTTACAATAATTAAATTATTAAAAGAAGAGAAATGCTCTAAAAAATTGAACCACATTTCGAATGAAAAAAGAATAACTAAATAAACAATGATTTCAAAAACATATAGAATAGAAATGAGAGGATAAAATCTATCTAAGCATCAATATCATTTATTACCGTAAAAATATTCTAAAATATGTAAGAAATCGTTTGTATACTTCTATTCTTTTATAACTAATAAACAGCTAGTAATATTATAAATATCAAACACGATAATAGGACAATTACAATAAGATCAATTTAATGAGACGACATATATACCTGTGATGGTACATCATTGTTTCTTTGGAGCATATTAATAAAATTCTGTCTAATCTGTAACGTTGAATCAGTATTTCTCTTAGTATCAGTATTTCTCTTAGTACCAATATTTCTCTTTGAATCAGTTTTTCTCAGTAGTCTCTTTAGCCGTCTTTTCTCTCGCTTCATTTTAACAACTTTAAAATACAGTTTCAGGGAGGTAGGACTCAATAAACTTTTACGAGTAATTTCACCAAGAATAGATCTTTCATTGGACAATGTCTTCTTAATACTGCAGATATCATTTTGTTGTTGCATTATTATTTTTGCATGCTGTTGCAATTGATTGTTTTGTCGAGCCAACATTTCTTGAACAGAATTAGTATATTGCTGATCATGTTCGACATTCGTGTCGTCTGCGTGTTGTGGTATATCTTCGACATTCGTATCGTCTGCGTGTTGTGGTATATCTTCGACATTCGTATCGTCTGCGTGTTGTGGTATATCTTCGACATTCGTATCGTCTGCGTGTTGTGGTATATCTTCGACATTCGTATCGTCTGCGTGTTGTGATATATGTTCGACAATCATATCATTTGCATTTTGCGGTATATTTATGGATGGAATAGCAGCTTGTAATAAAATTCTTCTTGTTGAAGATCCACTGTAATCTTTATTACAAAAATGCTTATAACAAATTCTTATTTTCTTAAGATCATTTTCGTTCTCTATTGGTTTCATGTTCAAACTCTCAAACCATTTGTTGCGGCGTTCAATATTTTTTGGAAACATATGAGATGGAATGTTTTTTCCTGATAAACATCCCGGGATACAACATACTCGCACCATCTTATCAAGTCAATTATTAACAATCGGTTATTTATATGCACTGTGAACACTCTAGACACTGCCAGACACCTTCCACTTCTTAATGAATGGCCCGCGACCCGCGACCCACAATCAAATAGATCAAAACGGCCGGCCAGTATCGAAAATGCCGCACAAGGTGGCAAAATCTTGGCGAATCGAATGACACCGCAAAAAATCACTGCCAGACACTTTAAATACGCGTCAATACGCGTCCATGTTGATTGATGTTGATTTTGACAGCCATATTGAATATTAGTTCCGTATTTCCGGGTGTCATACAGCGGCGGCGCCACTAACGCTGGTACCAGCAGTTACGAGGCCCTGATGTAAACGCGAGAAGTTTGCGTTTTCGATCGAAATGTATCGCTCGTATTGTTGACCCTTTTCCGCGTTCGTGATTGGTGGTCGAAGTCGGCGATCGAGTGCGCGGCGAGTTCAGGCGAATCATACGTGCAACGTGTTAAAGTGGCGCGCGCCGTTTTATTAATAATAAATGAATAAGTGGCGCACGCGTAAAAATGGTTCGGAATTATAAAAAGAAGAAAACTACAAATACAGTAAGCGACGAAATATTGATTGATGCTTTACGAGAAGTCAAAATTAATCGAGAAACGTTTAAAAATATCAGTGAAAAATTTAATATACCTTTAAGAACCCTGGAAAGATACAGTAAAAAAGTAGATGTTGATGAGTTATTGAATCCAAACATCGTAAAATTGACATTGAAATTTGGATATTCAAAAATGTCTCAGGTAAATAAAATAGTCAAAGTAGAAAGCAAATAAAGAGTAATAGACAGTAAATAGTAAATAAAAAGTACTCATGTTTAATAAAGTAGTAAATAATTCCGGACTTTTTTTACATAGATTTTTACAGATGAGGAAGAATGTGAACTGACTGAATATTTGCTAAAGGCTGATAGTATTTATTTTGGCTTAACAGTGTTGGAAGCTCGAGTGCTAGCTTTTTCTTATGCCGTAAAATTAAACAAAGCTCCAGAAAATTGGCGCAATAATAAAACTGCAGGAATAGAATGGTTTCGAGGATTCATGCGAAGACATCCGCGTTTAGCCCTCCGAACTCCAGAAGCAACCAGCCTTGCTCGGGCTTCAGGTTTCAACCAACACGCCGTCTCACAATTTTATGACAATTTAGAATTCATATTAAATAGCCATGCATTTGGACCAATGGATATCTGGAACTGTGATGAAACTGGAGTAACGACTGTTCAAAAACCAAATCGTGTTATAGCTCGACGAGGATTTAAACAGGTAGGCAGGATTACGTCCGCCGAACGTGGAGAACTCGTTACACTCATGGTAGCTGTATCTGCAAATGGGTCCTATATTCCTCCATTTTTTGTATTCCCTCGTGTTAAATTTCAAAATCACTTTTTAAACGGAGGACCGAACGGAAGTGTCGGCTGTGCAAATCCATCGAGGTGGATAAAAGAAAATCATTTCCTAGAATTTCTAACACATTTTGTGAAAAATACAAAGTGTTCAAAGGAAAACCCAGTTCTTTTCTTATTGGACAATCATTTGTCACACGTCTCAGTGCCGGGCATTGATTATGCTAGAGATAATGGAATTAATATGTTATCTTTTCCACCTCATTGTAGCCATAAACTGCAAATTCTGGACGTATCTGTGTATGGACCTATAAAAAAATATGTAAATCGAGCTATGGATTGTTGGATGACCAATCACCCAGGCCAGAGAATGACAATATATGACATTCCTGGTATTATAAATGAATGTCTACCGAAGGCTTGCACGCCTTCAAATATAATATCTGGGTTTAAAAAAACCGGCGTAATGCCATTTAATAAGGACAATTTTGATGAACATGACTTTCTATCATCTTATGTTACTGACAGACCAATGACGAGTGAATCTTCATCCACGTCAAAGACACCCACAACAGATCCTTCTAAAACATCTTCAACTATGATTTGTACGACAGGACCTTCACAACCGTTAGAACTATCAACCTTCACTACAATTTCGATGAGAGAGACAAGACCTTCAGAGTTTCCAGATTCTTCAGCATCGATCACAATAGCAGAAAATGAAAATACTGTAGAACAATTAAGACCTCATCCAAAAGCAGGGCCATGAAAAACTTCGAAAACGACAACAAGGAAGAAGAAGAGTGAAATTTTAACTGCTAGTCCTGTACGAAATAAATTAGCAGAAGTAGCAAATGAAATTGCTAAAAGGAAACAAAAGAAACAAGAAAATCTTAATAAAAAATTAATGAAAAAACAAAAACAAAAAGAAAAGTCACCAAAAAGAAAGAACGAGCAAGGACGCGATAGAAAAAAAATTATAAAGAAACATTCAAGAAAATAGTTATTTATTAATGTTATATGTAAAAGTTAAAAAATAATGTTATTAATGTTATTAATGTTATTATAAAGCTTTATTATTAATGTTATTAATGTTATTAATGTTATTATAAAACTTTATTATTATAAAACTAACACTGGCAAATAAATATATTATAGAATTGTTCTTTTCGATATAAGTGCAATGTTTTATTCATGTTGGTAGGGATTGCCGACAATAGCTGCAAGAGAGCTGCGATAATCCTACTCATAAAAAAAAAGATTTCAGCAAACGTTTCGGACAATTTTTTGTAGCAAGAGCGGGAATCAAGCGAAAGTCACATATTTTACTTACGTGTTGCATAAAACATAATTTTTTATTAACCGCCAATTTGCCCCATAATATCCGCCAATGTGCCCCACGCGTGGGGCATGTTGGCGGTTTTGAACACAACGATTGGTTCGTTATTATCTCTCTTTCTAGTAATATTTATAAAATTCCACATAAGGCATTTTATAGGTAGATCTTACACCTTCAAAATGATGCAGTTTATAAATTGTATAATAATATTTAGAATTTTTTAAAAACGGTTTAACAATTTTACCGCCAATGTGCCCCAGTCTCCCCTACATGTATAGCAGAAATAATGCGTTTATTTTAAAACTATGATTGTTAATAACTTTTTAACGAAGGACGAGCGACGGGAATGGTCAATGACCTTGACCTTCTTGAGGGTCAAGGTCAAGGTCAAGGTCACTCGGAAGTCATTTGGGGCTGACTGTGTAATTTGGAATATTTACCCTATTTTTGAACATAGAAATATTCTTTAAGCAAAGAAAAATTTTATTAAGCAAAAAAAGTTTTCCGGAGGTATGAATTACTTTTTATTTACGTAATTTTATCATTTTAAATTTTGTGGTCCCAATTGCTAGTGTTAAAACATAAAAATTTTAAACACATGGAGAAAACAATCTGATTAATCTACACAGAAATCTAGTGATGCCAGATTAAACAATAAAATATGGAACAAACTATTTATGTGGTTGCTTGAACTACAGTACAATGATTGTATCAACTTATGTTTTTAATTGTAAGCGTGGTTTGCTTTTGAAATTGTAACTTAATTTACAGCATGATGTAACAAGAAATTAATTTTTGAATTGAAGATTTGAAGGACTCTTTTATATAATAATAATTAATACGTTAAATAGGGCGAATAAGAGTCAAATTACAATTTAAAATCTAAATCTGATAATTTATTCTAATATTATATATTGCGAAGAATATCACGTAATTTTTGGCGTTTCATCCCGGCTTCCACTACTGGACTCATCAGTAAGGTATTGTAGTGGGAGCATACCTTATACGCCTTGGTAAGTTATTAAATCGAGATTCTATATAGAGATATACGCGTGTCTTAATTAATAAAAATTAATTTTTATTAATATTTAATTTAATAAATACTAGAATCATTTTTACTACCGTACAATTGATGAACAACAAACATGAAGACGTAAACCAATAACGGTCAAAGCCACTAACGGTCAAATGCTGGATCATAAATGCTTATTAAAATTATGTGTGAATTTTATATACCGCGTATGTAGTTCCCCCAATCGCGTGCCGAAATTTTTTTTCCAGACTTACAACGCAACACTAAACAACTACCGCAGTAATATCACTTTTTTAATTAAATTGCCAAAGCAAATCTAACAATTATTTGATGCTTATATAGCATCTTATTAGATCTTTAATAATATGTTGAAAGATATATATTAAAATTGAACGATGTAAACGTTAAAGTAATGATGAATCTAAAATCTGTGAAAAATAAGATTGCGAAGAATATCACGAGTCGGTGTTTCGTTCCGGTTTCCACTACTGGACTCATCAGTAAGGCATTGTAATGGAAACCTACCTTAGACGCCTGTGTAAGTTATAATTCGAAATTTTATATAAAGCGATATACGCATATCTCAGCACTTGCGACAAATTTTTGTGAACATCTATAGACCTCTGATGGCGGGTCGACGTAGTAATATTCTTCGCAATATTTATCTAAAGTAGGAGAATAAGTGTTGCGTTGTAAGCCTGGAAAAAAAATTTCGGCACGCGATTGGGAGAACTACATACGCGGTATATAAAATTCACACATAATTTTAATAAGCATTTATGATCCAGCTTTTGACCGTTAGTGGCTTTGACCGTTATTGGTTTACTTCTTCATGTTTGTTGTTTATCTAATTTAATTTTTATTATACATCATACTTTGTAGAATTATGATTGACGTAACTATACGGATAGATAACTTATCCATAGTAAATGATCCCTTAACCAAGTTATCACAACTACATCAAGCGTAATTACATTAAGAGAAATGAATAAAGTAAATAAATTGTATCAGTTGTACACATTCCTATCATACAAAGATAACTAGTATGATGTAACTATATTGCTCACAACTAAATACTTCTAGTTATGCATGTGAACTATATCTTTTTCCTCTGTACTTTATACATATGTATAATCGATTGCAAACATTATTTTATAAATACAGAAAGCTTCATTTTAATTGATTATCTCCAAAAACTATTTTTAGTTCTACAGAAAAATATTTCAGACAAAATTGTGAACAATAAAATTAATTTTTTAAAAGAATCAGTTTTAATGGTCATATTATGAAGGTCATTGCTATTTTTTAAGAAAAAGGATATAAATCTTTTATATAATGATTTTTGTAATATATTATTTTGCTTATAAAGCAAAAATAAATAAAAGGCTTACAAGATATTATATATTATTTCTAGAGATTGATTAAAATGGGACACCCTCTGTACAATGCATTTTTATTTTTATGCACATATTTTGTAAAAACTAGTTGCCTCTCTTAATATCAATACAAATGATTATGGTAGAGGATCAGAAAACTTAAAACAAATACTTACCTGATATTGCAATAAACGTAAAGCCGTAATCACACTACGGATTGCGCGCTCTGTTGCGATTGAGATTACGGTTGAATATTGGAAACTAACCAATCAGAGCAGAGCAATTCCTGCTCTGATTGGTTAGTTTCCAACATTTAACCGTAATCTCAATCGTAAAGCTGGTTCTACATTAGTTGCAAGTCGATCGCAAGTTCGTTGCAACAGCCAATCTCAAGTTTGCATTTTGAAATCAACGCTTTAGATTGGCTGTCGCAACAAACTTGCGATCGGCTTGCAACTAATGTAGAACCGGTATAACAGAGCGCGCAACCCGTAGTGTGATTACGGCTTAAATGGATTGAAATGAATTGGAATGGATTCACATTTTTAGAAACACACATTCGCAAACGTAAAAATAAATCCTTTTAAATCCGAATGCATTTTTATTTATTTATCCGAATTGCAGAAAGCACATTTCAGTGCCTTCCAATCTAAAAGTAATATCAGCTTTTTTTATAAATTGTAAATACTGCTCAATTCGAAATTCTAAATAGGAAGTGCAGTTTTTTTTTTCAATCCAATTGAATTCATAAGTTGGATCTAATTAAATCTAATTAAATAAAAAAAAATTTGTTTATTCAATTAGATACAAACTGAATTTAGTTCGATTGAAAACAAAAACTGCATTTCCTATTCAAAATTTCAAATTTAGCAGTATTTACAATCCACAAAAAAGTTGATATTACTTTTAGATTGAAAGGCACTGAAATGTGCTTTATGTAATTCGGATAAATGAATAAAAATGCATTCGGTTTTAAAAGGAATTATGTTTCAATTAGATTCACTTGGATTTAAAATGCGCATAAAAGTTTAATTCATTTTGTTGTGTATTGTAGAGAACCTCTAGTAGAGAGAATCGCCAACTTGGTCACGTGACCAATTACGTGATTGGCTGGAGGATGTAACTACCTAACGTTCGATTTGCACGGCGTTAGCTCGTCGGAATATTAGTCCGAGGATTCGAAAGAGGTTCGATCGGTGGGAGAATGCAAGGCAAGTAAAGTCTCAGACAGGTATAAGATAACAAAAACAATCGGATTTATTAAATTCGCCTAAATGGCTTGTATTCTACCGGAATAGATCAAAAGAAACGGCTTAGCGCCGAGACGGTCGCAATGTATATCGGCGAGTGCATGTGTGCGTATGCGTATGCGTGTGTTGTTGTTGTGTGTGAAGCGCAAGCGGCGCGGTGTGTACTTTACAATGCAGTGTGTGTGCTTGTATAAATGCAGAGCGGCTGTGTACGCGTGTATGTGTACGTGTGAGCGAGTGAGGTGTGTTGCTCGCGTCGATGTTATGACGGGCTATGACAACAAAAAAAAGGAGACGGACTCGCTTGGCTCCTTTTTTTTCACGGTGTCAGCTAGCGCGGCTGATCAGCTGGTCGATCTAATTTTAGTACTGTCAATACGGCAGTCTACGGTTCGCGATGCGCGGTTTTCGCGTGTTCGCGTATTTGCGTGAAGACGGGCGATGACCATCGGCCGAGAACGCTCGGCAGAGGTGGAGAACTCTCCACCCCGGGCTATTGATGGTCGATCGCAGTGCGTGAAGCAAAGATGGTCGTTGCACGCTGCACCGAAACGGCTGCCGAGAACGCTCGGTAGAGGCAGAGCACACTCTGCCCCTCGGTTCTTGCCGTTCAGTGCACTAGGATGCCTATTCGGATACCTGCCGAGAACGCTCGGCGGAGCTGGAGCACTCTCCGGCCCGGTTTTCTTGGTGTCTCTTAGGCTGTTAGGATCTCGGATTCGTTTCGGAAGCTTGGTCGGGATCGGAATTCGGAATCACCCGTTTCTTCGGAACGCGGCATTTTTATATTGATGAAAATGCCGCGTTCGTGGGCCCTCGGATTCGCTCGCGTTTTCTCGTTTCGCGATGTGCGGGACTAAGTCCCAGAAGTGGGAGTCCGCGGCTATCGGTCTAATTCGTTTATGTTCGGCGGTGCTCGGCATTGTGCGGCCGTTACTGCCGCTGGTACCTGCGAATTATGCTTTGATTCTTATCGGGCGCTATGCGCCCTCATCACTGCATTGCATAGCAATGCAGCGGCGTTCGACTGGATGGTATGTAGAACGATGGGGGGATGCATCGTTACAAGGAAATGAGCTGATTTGGGCATCTCGACACCAATGCATGACGTCAGAACACATGGCGGCCCCATCGTTCGCGATGAAATATTTACGTCCCGATTAAATGGTCCGAGGTCCGGGAACGCCGTCGGGGTACACGAAAACGAAGAGCTGCCACTGCTGGGGTCAGTCTGCCACGTTCTAAATCTCGTTGTATAAGGTTAGTGATCGTTGATCGACTCTAGTTGATCGTGTTAGTAATTATGTTTTAATATTATTTAAATTTGTTATAAATTTGACGAAATATTAAAGTGTTTATTGGCAAAAATCATAAGTAAACTTTTATTACATAAGAGATGTACATTTAGGTATTGAAGTTTATGTCTCTAGAGTCGATCAACGATCACTAACCTTATACGAAGAGATTTAGAGCGTGGCAGACTGACCCCAGCAGTGGCAGTCTTCGTATTCGTGTACCCCGACGGCGTTCCCGGACCCCGGACCATTTAATCGAGACATAGATATTTCATCGCGAATGATGGGGCCGCCATGTGTTCTGACGTAATGCATTGGTGTCGAGATGCCCAATCTGCTCATTTCCTCCAGCCAATCACGTAATTGGTCACGTGACCAAGTTGGCGATTCTCTCTACTAGAGGTTCTCTAGTGTGTTGGGTATCGTCAGAATTAAAAGACAGCGTATATTGCAATGTATATTATATT
The DNA here is from genome assembly GCF_001594065.2 of Cyphomyrmex costatus. Lineage (NCBI taxonomy): Eukaryota > Metazoa > Arthropoda > Insecta > Hymenoptera > Formicidae > Cyphomyrmex > Cyphomyrmex costatus. The sequence goes on along the minus strand of NW_017275478.1, from coordinate 36,368 downwards.
ACTAACACGGGTTACAATATTACACGTTATGTGCAGTGCGCGTGAACACGACCGGCTCGAAGTTCTCGAATCTTCTCCTTGTTTTCCGCTATCGGAATTTCGTTTCGTGTAGGAACGCACGCGTGTCGCACGCTGATTCGCGGAGCCTTCGCGCGTGCTCCCAAGACGTGGTGCTATAACGCGCACTTATTTAATTTACACTCTAGGCGCGTATCTAACACCTTCTTGTGTTAAGAAAATTCTACTTCACCGCACATTCAGAGAAGAAGTCCGGACACTTTCTAGTTCTAGCGGAACGTCGCAGCGTTTCGACAAATGGTTTCGCTTCTGCAACGTGCTCATCGGTCTGTGGGAATTCTGGTGCGGAACCTTGAGGCACCGCCAGTGTCTGCTCTAAATTTTTAGACTTCGAATTGTTTTGAATGATTGGTTCTGGGGATTCTTGAAAACCCCAATAATAATGATCATTCTCGGTACAACTTATAGGAGTATCCTTGCCTATTTTCCGTATTTGATCTACGTGTCTTTCCCAAAAGCGGCCATCGTCCAGTCGGATTGTATAATGTAATTGTCCCTTTTTTTTCTACTACTCCAAACTTCCACTTCACGTTCCCGAAGTAATTTCGACAGGCCACTCTCTCTCCACACGAGAATATTTTCAGTGTTTTGCTAGTATCGTGACAGGGATTGCGGTTTTCTTCCCGCGGAATTATTAGGTCTAGTCTAGTAAGTATTTTGCGTTTAAGAAACAGTTCCGCCGGGGTTTTGTTTGTTAGCGCATGAGGCATTGACCTATACTGTAACAATAATTTGTTTAAAGCGAAATGTACATTGGTAGCTTCGCAGTTCGTTCGTTTTAACGCTTGCTTAAAAGTTTGGACAAAACGTTCTGCCTGCCCATTTGTTGCAGGGTGGAACGGAGAAGTGCGTTTATGTTTGATTTCATTCATGCAAAAGAATTGTTGGAATTCCGAAGAAATAAAAGTTCTACCGTTATCGGTTACTACTACTTGTGGTAAACCATACGCAGCAAAAATCTCTCGTAATTTCATAATTGTAGTTTTTGCAGTTATATCTTTAACGATATGCACTTCGGGCCATTTCGAAAAAGCGTCTATCATTAGCAAAAACATTTTCCCTAAAAATGGCCCTGCAAAATCAATATGTATTCGTTGCATTGGTGCTGATGGCGCCTCCCATACATGTACTTCAACCTTTGGAGGGTTGTTCCTATGCTCATTACAATTTACGCAATTTCGCGCTAGTTGTTCTAGATCTTTATCAATTGTTGGCCACCAACAATGACTACGAGCTAAACTTTTCATTTTTACAACTCCGAAGTGTCCCGAATGCAATTCTTTTAGCACTTCAAATCGAAGTATTTTTGGAATATAAGCGCATGGACGCATAATAACATTATTTTGTAAGCTGAACTCGTTTTGCTCAATACCGAAACGTTTCGATTTGTGTATTTGCTTCCCTGTCTGTAACGCTTGCAGTAAATCACTGACATCTTTATCTTTTCGCGTTTCTGCTGCTATTCTGTTCGCAGTTACAGGTAAGGTTTCGATTACTTCCACTTGATACGCGTCCACTACATCCGCTATCATTTGGGGTGCGTCAACGGGAAGTCTGGACAAACAGTCCGCATTTGCATGTTTTTCGGATTTCCGATATTCAATTTCGTAATTAAATTCTTGTAAAAAGATTGCATAATGCTGCATGCGCATAGCTGAATAGATAGGCAAACTTTGATAGGGTGAGAAAATCTGTACTAGTGGTCTGTGATCTGTAATTAATGTAAATTTTGTACCGTACAAAAATTGAACAAACCTTTTAACACCGAAAACTATTGCGAATGCCTCCTTGTCAATTTGAGAATATTTTGCTTGTACTTTTGAAAATGTTTGAGACGCAAATTGAATAACTTTTTCAGATCCGTCAGGATATCGGTGCGACAGCACCGCTCCAACTCCGTACGAACTCACATCTGTCGCTAAGACTAATGGTAAATTTGGGTCGAAATGAACTAACACTTGATTACTTGTAAAAGCTACTTTGGCTTTGTTAAAAGCTGTTTCGCATTCGTTAGACCATATGAACGGTACCCCTTCTTTTTGCAGTAGCTTATTTAAGGGCCGTAGAATAGAGCTTAAATTCTGTATAAATCTCCCGTAGTAGTTAATCATGCCCGTAAAAGCTCTAACTTCCGATATATTTTTTGGTCGCGGCATTTTATGTATTGCCTCGATTTTTTTCTTTTCTTTATGGATGTCTATCCTGTCAATTTCGTATCCGCAGTAATCTACTTTATCTAAGAAGAACTTTGACTTTTCTAAATTTATTCGAATATTGAATTTATGTAATCTACTTAGTACTTCTTCAAGTCGTGTAAGATTCTTTATCTGTACTACCTATAATCACGATGTCGTCAAAGAAAATTGCGACGCCTGGAATTCCCTCACGGAAAAAATTGCTATGGTTGTTACTACAATATTCTCTATGTTTGGAAAAGAAATTTATATGACTTCAAATTACATTGATACTACATTGAATGTAGTTGTTAAGATATGCCCATCCATACGGTTATCACAACCGTAGTTCTATCGATAAGTAATATTCGATTAGAATATCCAAATATATGGTTGCCTCAACCGAACAATTATTGCTATCTCTCAATATGGTCTTAGAACAAATAGTATGTTTGAGAGATGTATAGGTATATGGTTACACAGCACTGAGACTAACGGTTGCACTATCACCAGTAGCTTTTTATAACTAATGTTACCGCCAAAATTCGCGAGCCGCGACTCACAAAAGACCTGCTGCGAAAATCATAGATATCATAAGTAGTATAAAGTGTTGTATTGTGCATATTTGTATTATGGACGAAGCTTGCGAGCTGTATCTTCAAAGTATAGGATTGAGGCCTTAATTCCGATTTTCAAAGGTAAGATATAACGTTCAAAAAACATTTTTAGGTTACAGTCGAGGTTACAGTTTATGTACTGGTCGATGAAATAGGAAATTTTATTAATCTTGTAATATTCTTTTGTGTAATTATTCCTCCTTTCTTTTATATAATAATTGTGATATTTTTCGCTCATCAATACGTATTAGTTATAGCAACTGTAGTACTATGGAAGTGTCCTATATGTAACATCGGTTGTAACATCCATATAACAATAACCATTGCTAAGGATGGAGTAACCATATAGGACACTTCCATAGTACTACAGTTGCTATAACCAATACGTATTGATGGGCGAAAAATATCACAATTATTTGGTTGTGGCAACCGTAACTTTTTTTCCGTGCTGTAAAATATTTTCTATTTCGCGCTGCCATATGGTAGGACCCGGCGCAATCCCGTACATCATACGATTTACTTTGTATAGTCCTTTGAATGTACTAATGGTTAATAACTCGCGATCTTCCGGTGCTACTTCTAATTGTAAATATGGTTGTTTCAAGTCAATTTTTGAAAATTTTTTTCCGTTTCTAAGTTTCAAAAACAGCTCGTCAACCGTAGGAAAGGGGTACTCATAGACTATTAAATGTGGATTAAGTGTAGCTTTGTAATCCCCGCAAATACGTATACTTCCGTCCTTTTTCAAAATTGATACTATCGGTGTAGCCCATTTTGACGACTCGACTTTCTCAATTACCCCTGCTTTTTCTAATGTATCAAGCTCTTTTTCGACTAACATTTGTAATTTAAAAAGAACAGGACGAGCTCGCACGAAGACCGGAGACGCGTCTTTCTTTAATTTTAAATGTATCTGTATGTCTTTAATTGCAGCAAATTCTGAAGAACGAATGTTCTAATACTTATCTAATATTGTTTGCAATTCATTTAGTGTATTGACCGTTGCGTTCTCTGTTGTGTTCTCTACTAAACTGTTCTCTACCTGCATCGCAGACCAGCAAGTCATAGCAATTCAATTGTCTAATCCATTCGCGTCCCAACAATGGTTTCCTAACCCCTCCGACCAGATAAATATTCAATCTTTTTACATCGGAGTTATGCCTAACGCTTACTGTAATGTATCCTCTGCACTTAAGTGCGCGCCCGCAAAACGAAATTAGTCGCAACTCCGTATGGCAAATGGTCGCTGTTGGGAAAAGTTTGGTCGCTTCGGACTCACTAATTACCGTAACCGCCGCTCCACTATCCAACTCGAATTTGATTGATTTGCCTTCAACATCTAAAGACACCAAGAACTTGTCGCGGTAATCCGCATGTTCCAAACTGAGCATTTCTTCTAAATTATTAGTGGAGGACGTATTCTGGAAGCAGACCACACGTTGCGATTTAAAGTACATGCACTGGCCAAATGGCCTTTTCCGCACCTAAAACATTTTACATTAGAATGCTTGTATTGTTTACTATGACTATTAGCTTGATTAGTGTTATTACATTTAACGGCCACCTGCCCTGGCTGTTTATCACCTGTATTTTTCCTCTGGAGTTTCTTTCCTGCATGTAGCCATCTCCTCCACGTGGTATTCGCCGGATCGAAAGCCTCGATCGTAAGGGATCCGGGTATAACCGGTTGCGTAGTCGGCTGCAACATGTGCCTCTCAGACTCGCAGACTTAACTCAATAATTGTACCAGCAACCTTGCCGTTTCCCTCGTAGTATGCCCTGCACAATGAGTACGTGTTATTCACACGATCCCCGTAATACGCTTCGTGCGCAAGCACGTGTCGTTCACGAGATCCGTCGCACAGGAAAAAAATTAATTTCCATATGTATCATGACGATCCCATCCTCGTCGCCAAACTGTTGTGTATTGGGTATCGTCAGAATTAAAAGACAGTGTATATTGCAATGTATATTATATTACTAACACGGATTACAATATTACACGTTATGTGCAGTGCGCGTGAACACGACCGGCGATCTCGAAGTTCTCGAATCTTCTCCTTGTTTTCCGCTATCGGAATTTCGTTTCGCGTAGGAACGCACGCGTGTCGCACGCTGATTCGCGGAGCCTTCGCGCGTGCTCCCAAGACGTGGTGCTATAACGCGCACTTATTTAATTTGCACTCTAGGCGCGTATCTAACACATTTTAATCTATTTTTGATTACTGACATATTCTATTTTTAGATGACGAATATGATAAAGATAGTGGATCAGAATATGTACCATCAGAAAAGGAAGATTCAGGAAATGAAGATTCAGATAATGAATTGCCGCAATCATTTGATAATAAATTGTCACAAAAACAGATACTAAATTTAAGCAAATCTGTATCATCAGCATCAAGTTTTGATGCCTCAAAAATTAATGGTGATGCATCTATATGCAACGATGAACTAATGTATGTAGAAAAGTCCAATGCAAAATCTTATAAACAGTACTATTGTATTTTTTGTTCGAAGTTGCAAACACAATTTGCACGACATCTAAGAACGGTACATCGCAATGAACCGGATGTAAAGAAATTTACTGCTTTACCTAAGACAGATCCAGAAAGAAAACAAATTATATCATCTTTACGAAAAAATGGAAATTTTAAATTTAACACAAACTCGAAACTGAATAACGGACAACTTATTGTATCTAGACGGCCAAATGATAAATATAACAAGCTTGCTACTGATTTTACCGCTTGTTCAAAATGCAAAGGATATTTTACAAAACATTCAATACGCCATCATTCTCGAAAATGCTTTAAAAAGAATTTTAAAAGAATAAATGTATTATGGTAATGGGTAGAAGAATTACGTGTAGGCTTCATCCTAAAGTAAATGAAACTGTGAAAAAAATGATATTTCCAGTAATGCGGGAAGACGATGTTACACGCATTATAAGATATGATGAAATACTGATAACATATGCAAATCAAATGTACGAGAAGTACAGATCGCAACATCATCACGATATGATACGTGCCAGGTTACGTCTCCTTGGTCGCTTTCTCTTGGCACTAAAAGACATAAATAAAAATGTAGAGAACTTTGATTCAATCTATCGTCCAAAACTATACGATGATTGTATCCATGCAATTAATATAGTTGCAAGATATAATAGTGAAGAACGAGTATATGGCGCACCCTCAGTAGCATCCACCTTATCTACTTTAATTAAATATATTGGAAATTTATTTATTGGAGAGTGTATAAAGAAGGAAGATACAGAGAAAAAAAATCTGGCTAAAGACTTTTTAAAATTATTAGTTGTGGATATTTCGACAAGTGTAAACAGAACTGTGATGGAAACACAATCTGCTCAAAAGAGACATAAGAAAGTTAATCTTCCATCATTGGAAGATATAAAAAAATTATATAAGTATTTGGAGAAAAAGCGAACTAAAGCTTATATGGCATTACAACAATCCTTTTCTTATTACGATTGGCTTTCTTTAGCAGAAGCTACATTAGTTTCTATACTAGTGTTTAATAGACGACGTCAAGGAGAAATGGAGAGAATCCTTATTGCAGATTTCCAAAATTATGAAAGAATACATAAAGATATGAACAATGATGTTTATTCATCATTATCAGAAAAAGACAAAAAAATCGCTGAAAAATATATTCGATTTTGTATAAGAGGAAAATTGGGACGCACAGTTCCCGTTTTATTATCAAGTGATTTATTCAATAGTATTAATTTGATTTTAAAATTTCGGAAAGAAGCTAAAATACCCACCAAAAATCCCTATGTATTTGCATTGCCTGGTTATAACAAAGAAAGATTTAAATATCTAAGAGCTTGTATTTTGTTGCGGAAATTTTCTGAAGAATGTAATGCAATTCAATCGTGTACTTTACGTGGAACAGTGTTGCGAAAACATGTGGCAACATATTGTATTTAGTTAAATCTTAATGATATTGATATATCAGATCTTGCCAAATTCATGGACCATAATGACAAGATACATAAGAATTATTATAGACAACCTGTGGCAACCACGGACGTAGTAAAAGTCTCACGATACTTAGAAATGGTTCAAGGAAATGATGATTCGGACAGTAGTAACTGTTCAGAAAATGAAGTAGATGAGAACAGCTGTGACAAAGTAAACTCGAACGAAAGTACATGTTCAAGTAATTATATCTTATTTCTATATTTCTAATTTATTTGCATGTAAATCTACAATATTTTTTAAAAATAACCAATTCTTTCAGTTACAAATTTACATAATGAATTAAATGATGACGCGAATAATAATCAAGGAAATAGTAGTAACGAAAAACGCAAACGGTCTAGTAAGTATTCTACATAAATTTATCAAATATATGAAATATTGCTAGATATGTTTAATTTTTAAAAGAAATTTTAAAATGCATTGTTGCTTTTTATTTCATATATATTTCGTCGAAATTGTGTATAAATTATTATAAGAAATTTTAATATAAAAATGTTTAGACTTCATATTTATGATTCCATTTTTTAGAATAATATTTATGGTTTAATGATATTTAAAAAAAAAATGTAGGGGAGAGGGTTCCCATACGGACCGGGCAAACCATACCGACCCTCCGCGTTTCTCAGAGACGGCGCGTTGCTGGTTGAATTTTTACTAGTGTCACTGAAAAGCGGTTATCCTACTGACAATTTGAACGTATGTTGTAATCTTCACAAATAATTTTGTTTGAAGTTATACGTCGTGATATGTTTTAACAACCGTGCAGTTTTTTTCTGACTTATACGGAAAACGAGTTAAATGTGTTTGTAAACTTGAAAAGCATCGAAAGGATAAGTCATTTTTATTAGTTATGGACCATGTTAAATATATGCCATGGATATTAGATCGCATTAGTTGTCATATGGGAATGGCGAGTCGATATGTGAAAAAAGTGGGAATGGTCCAAAAGCGACCGCGAGATCTTTGTCCAAAAGCGACCCCCTTTTTTTGCATCGTAATTGTCTATAGTATATTTTCGGAGAAAAAATGTGTTTAATAATGATTTCTGTCAATCA
>NW_017275478.1:23064-27217 GCF_001594065.2 Cyphomyrmex costatus | reverse complement strand
CACAGAGGAGCGATGTCTAAAGAAGGTCGGACATACGAGCTAAATTTTTAACCTTGAAAATTAATTCAAAATCTGCATAATTTCATGCATAAAGATGTGTATTATTAAGATTTGACAATACTTAAGCTTATACCTTTGTAAAAGATTTTTTACTTTACTTTCAAGTCGAACGATTACGGTGAGATGAAAAATAATCGAAGGTGCATTTGAGACACGATGCCTTCAAAACCCATTCAAACGCTTACAAAAGTAAAGTTTACATTTTTTGTATACTTTCTTATAATCAAATATATGAAAATCATGAACCATTTATTACTTCAGAATTATTATTCTTATTAGTTCACAGTAATTATTGAACTACTGTGAACTAATAACGCTAATAGTAATATAACACGTATAATGTTACGATTCACAGTTTATTATAAGAAATGTTCCAAAGTGTTCCAAAGTTTTATGCATCTTGTAGTATTAATAAAGTATTCCACTATTTATTGTCATTGGTTTTTTCTGCCGACAAGTGCCTATTTAAAATATATATTGCACTTTTCCTATTTAAATGCAATAATTTTTGTGACGTAATTATTTTGTGAAATATTAATTTTAGTTATTGCGATTTGTTCGAATTTGATTTTTGTTTTATTATTAAATATTAGGAGCTATGAGAAGATTTTCCTCTCATATGCAGAAAAAAAGAAATATCTATTTATTTTAGGAATACTTGTAAAATTTTTGACAGTTTCTCTTACCCTTGTAACAAATATTATTACGAGATTCTGCCAAATAAAATATTTTAAAGTAAAAAAATTGTTTTATAAATTATTTTACACTTTTCTCTTATTCATCATCTAATATTTTATTTTTAAATGCATATTATCATATTTTTAATATATGTGAATTTGTTTTTGAGTGATATATGTAAAATGTATAAAATATATCATAATTTTCAACAATTTTTGACAAATTTTACGTAGACGACTAATGAACTCCATATTAATAACGAATCCGCTGACATTCGACGCGCATGCGCCAAAAACGCGGCTCGACTTGCATCACTGGTTGAGACTCGCCCATTTGCCACCAAATAGTATATATATTATAATTGTATTTCAATTTAAAATGTTTTCTGCAGCAATAAAGATATTATCATCATCATCATCGTCATCATCATCATATATATATATATACATCATAGCAGTCGATTTCAGGGCCTACGTCCGGCCAACCACATACTTCACTCCATTGTGCGCGCCCCCTCACCCTAACCGCTGTCGTCGCCGCGCGCCCCCTCGCCCTAACCGCCGCTGCCCCCACCGCCGTTATCACCACCACCGTTGTTACCGCCGCCGCCACCGCCGCCGCCGCCATTTATTTGGTTTAGAACTTCGAGTGGAACTTGATTGGGTTCCAAAGATCATATGCTCAGCCTGCAACAAAATGCTGCGAAACTATAATACTGGACGAAATCAACCAAAAATGAGAGTGCCTACCTTATGGACGGATCCTCGTTCGAAGGAAGATTGCTACTTTTGTAAGACCAATTTGTCAGGGATGAATAACAAAAAAAAATCGAAAATTGATTATGCCAATACTCAAAGCGTCATAAAACCGGCATATTCATCATTATGTGTCGAAGAAGAAGAAGATTCATCACATAGAAGTGTATATGATGTTTCGGAAAGAATGGAGGTAAATCAAAGTTTCGACGATCATGAAGAAATTGAAAGCTCAGATGAAGAAAAGGAAGATGAAGAAAATCTTATTGATAACGAAAGTATCACTGATAGTGCTAGTGAAATCAGTGATGAATATATTCCATATACACAGAAGAAAAAAATAGGAACAATGTCCCAAGAAAAATTAAATGATCTTGTTCGAGATTTGGGCTTGCCAAAGGATGGAGCTGAGTATCTAGCGTCATGGCTAAAACAAAATACCAAGGAAGCCGGAAAAGTGAAAGCTTCTTATTACCGGAACAGAGATAAGGATTTTCGTAAATATTTCTCGACTGATGAAGAATTTTCCTTAGTTTACTGCTATGATATCTTTGGATTAATGAATCACTTTAAACGTGGGTGTTATAAACCAAAAGAGTGGAGGCTGTTCATTGATTCGTCAAAAAGAAGCATGAAAGCTGTTCTACTGCATAATACTAATGTTTATGCATCCATACCTGTAGCACATTCGGTAGTATTAAAAGAAGAATACTTTAATATGAATGTAGTATTAGATAGGATCAAATATAAAGAACATGAATGGCTAATTTGTGGTGATCTCAAAATCATCACAATAATACTAGGACAACAATCAGGATTCACAAAGACTCCGTGCTTTTTATGTGAATGGAATAGTCGGGAACGAGTAAACCATTACGTGAAGAGCGTCTGGCCTCCTAGAGAAACCTTTATACCAGGTTCAAAGAATATAATACATGATCCACTTGTTGATCCCTCAAAAATCCTTATTCCGCCTCTTCATATTAAATTGGGACTTATGAAACAATGAGTGAAAGCTCTAGACAAAGATGGTGATTGCTTTAAGTATCTTGGAGCCAAGTTTCATCTTTTAAGTGATGCAAAGTTGCGTGAAGGGATTTTTGATAGTCCTCAGATCCGTAAGCTGCTGAAAGATGACACTTTCATTTCTAAAATGAACGAAAGCGAGAAAACAGCATGGTTGTGTTTTAAGGATGTTATCGAACATTTTCTTGGAAATCAGAAGAGTCCTAATTATAAAGAAATAGTTGCAAACTTGGTAGAAAGCTTTAAAAACCTAGGATGCTTAATGAATCTTAAACTACACTTTTTACACTCACATGTGGATTACTTCCCAGACAATTTGGGTGATTACAGCGAGGAGCAGGGGGAAAGATTTCACCAAGATATTAAAGAAATGGAGCGTCGGTACCAAGGTAGATGGGATGTAAACATGTTAGCCGATTACTGCTGGTCTTTAAAATGAGATTTACCATCAAAATCGATAAAACGTAAGAGAAATCCGCTTCGCAGATCTTTTTCCAATAAAAGAGTTCGGTATCATAAAAGTGAGTAGTACCTACCCAAGTGCCAGTCGCCGATCATAATGAAACTCGTAATACTTGCAAAGCATCAAAAATATTGGATTCGTATTGTTTTAAATGCTCCAATAAAGCTAAACGTATAGATACATTGCTTTACTTGCATATAAAATTGATTCTCCATATTTGACCTTCAATTGTCCTTGACCTGGAGCTAACCAGGTCAAACGGACACCGGATTCGGATTCAACGACCTCGAAAACATACAGATACCATGGCCTTGTCTTTCGGACCTTCCACTTTTTTTTTGTGGGGCTGTGTAATTTGTAAATGTATACTTATGAAGATACACGTGATTGAAAACTGGTTAACTCACACACATGTGCTCCAAACTCTTGAATCAAATATAGTGTTCTAGGTGAGAGATAGAAATAACAGTTTTTTAGATTTCAAAAATGAATCACATAAGATCAGTATTAATTTCAAAAGAATTCTTATGTACTCCAAAATCTTGAATCAAATATAGTGTTCTATGTGATCAAAATAACAGTTTTTTATATTTTAAAAATGAACCACAAAAGATCAATATTAATTTTTAAAGAATTCTTATTAAATTGTTTTACCATATTTTGTCCACTTTAACGTAACACATCTTTATTATTGGAAGATAACGAAATGGTAAAAAACCTTAGCATACATAATGAGATATTAAAGTCAGACGTAAGGTTGGCAACTGTTGGTGTATGTTTTACTTTGATGAACCTGGCACCTTCAATAATATATGAGTCATTTTTCATGGTAATATGTAATAGTATTTTTTATATGCGTATTCATTTCCATTTCATTATCCTTTAATAATAATATAAAAAACTATTATAGTTTGATCTCTCACCTAGAACACTATATTTGATTCAAGATTTTAGAGTGTAAGTTAACAAGTTTTCAATCATGTATATTTTCATAAGTATACGTTTACAAATTATTATTATAATTAATAATTAATATCGTGATTGCCTTGATCAAATATTACGCTAATAAACGTAATAGGTGTTTTGGTATAATGTTATTAAGAAATTGATTAACAGAACAATCGTTCCTCACAATATTAATTATGAATTAGAATAATATTTTGAAAATGTA
>NW_017275478.1:18536-21607 GCF_001594065.2 Cyphomyrmex costatus | reverse complement strand
ATGCAATCGCGTTAACGAAAAAAAATTAATATGTTGTTATAAATCTGACGTGTCAATATTAGACGGTTAGTGAAAGCAGCCTTGGTGATTGTTATCAAAACAACACATCAAATGGAAGGGCGAATGCGAGTCGCACGTCCCCCCCGCGCCAGGCTCACCGATAAACCGTGCAGTCATCATTTAAATACATATTAAATAAAATTATTATTTTAAATACTACCGACTGCTGACCGATATGACGTACATATATTTAAAACTATCGCAGTACTATCACGAGTTAAATTGTTAATATATTACCACGAAAAGTAACTGATTACACAGCCCAACAAAATTTCCCTAATTTCACGTTGACTTACAAGTATAAGCCGATTCCGATAGGATTTTTTCCGCAGAATCCAAATATGCCTATAAAAATATTTAATTGGCTCTAGTTTTTAAACAACTGAAGATCAAAAGGGTCGAATCACACGATTTTGCCAAATTTTGAGCGTCTATCAAAAGGAACGAGCAACAATAAAATTGCCTTCCCGTGACGAAAAGAAAGCTCGAGTATTGTTCTTTCAAGATATGGAGCACGAAATTAGATGCAGTATGCAGTGAATTTTAAACACGTGTTTTCATGTGAATGTGTGCGTGTACCTGTCTCGGCATTACCAACGAGACGGACGCAGTATGACTTCTAATCCTTTCGGGATGCTGGACTAACGAGAGTTCTCCCCTCGCCTCTCACATGGGTACGTGTCAGTGTGCGTGCGTGCGTGCGTGCGTGCGTGCGTGCGTGTCAGACGAACGCACGCGCACGCACACACGCGTGCACACACGTAAGAGGCGATGGGAATATTCACGTTAATGCAGTGCCCCGAACGGTTACAAGTCTACTACGTCCGTGCCTTCCGTAATGCCGATAGCAGGAACACGCACACATACACACGAAAACACATGTGTAAAATTCACTGCATCCATTTTCATGTTCCGTATCTTGAAAGAACAATACTCGAACTTTCTTTTCGTCACGGGAAGACAATTTTATTGTTGCTCGTTCCTTTTTGATAGACGCTCAAAATTTGGCAAAATCGTGTGATTCGACCCTTTTGATCTTCAGTTGTTTAAAAACTAGACCAATTCAATATTTTTATAGGCATATTTGGATTCTGCGGAAAAAATCCTATCGGAATCGACCTCTACTTGTAAGTCAACAAAATTTTGTTGGGCTGTGTTATTAATTAAAGTTGCTAGTACAAAGTGAATATACAAAAAGTGTACGTAACTTTCGGTCGATTTTCGAATCGCCTCCGCTTTCCGCTGTACCCCTCACCATATATTTAATACATATTAAATACATATATCATCATCATCATCATCACTCCTTTTATCTCCTTTATGTGGAGCATAGGACGTCTACGAGTCTCCTCCATCTTACTCTATTTTGGGCAATCGTTTTTATTTCTGCCCAGCATTTTCCAATAGATTTAATTTCATTATCTATTGTTCTCCTCCAAGACATGGCAGGTCTCCCTCTTTTGCGCTTTCCTTGCGGATTGTATTCCATAGCCATGCGAGCTATGTTATGCGGATCTTTTCTTAGAGTATGGCCGATCCATTTCCATTTTCTGCGGCGGATTTCAGTGCCTATTTTTTCTTGCTTGGAAGCGCGCAGTAGTTCTTCATTTGTTGGTAAGTTTGGCCAGAACAGTCTCAGAATTCGTCGCAGACATTTGTTCACGAAGACCTGAAGTTTGTTTATCAGTCCATCTGTGTTTTTCCAGGTCTCGCAACCGTATAGCAGCACAGATTTGATGCAAGCATTGAATAAACGAAGCTTATGTATGTTAGACATCTTTGAGCTTCTCCATATTTTATTAAGTCTGAAGAAGGCTTGTCGGGCCTTGTTTATTCTTTTGTTAACATCGATGTTGGTTCCTCCGTCTTTGGCAATTACGCAACCAAGGTATACAAAGTCGTTGACTTCTTCGATTGTGCGTCCTTCAATGGAAATAGGTGTGCTTATGTTTGTTCCAATACGCATTATTTTTGTTTTGTTGGTATTGATCTTTAGTCCAACTTCTGCAGCGTATCTTTGAAGTGCTGAAATTCTCCCCTGTGCATCTTTGTGTGTATGAGATAGTAACACGATGTCGTCCGCATAGTCGAGATCGTCAAGTCGGCGAGTCAGCAGCCACTGTATTCCGCCTGTTGTTTCTTGATTGCATTTTTCCATCACCGTATCCAGTACCATTAAGAATAGCATCGGTGATAGAATGCAGCCTTGGCGTACACCTCTTCTGATTTGGAAGGAGGGGCTCAGTTTTCCTTTGAAGAGAACACCGCATTCCGCGTTATCATATAATTCTTTTATTAATCTTGTTATTTGGGCTGGTATTCCAAATTTTTCTAGTGTTTTCCATATAGCCGGCCAAGTCACGGTGTCAAATGCTCTTTCAAAGTCCACGAAAGTCAGATACAGTGGTGAGTTGAATTCTGCTGCTTGCTCCACTATAATTCGAAGGCTGCTTATATGATCTATGCAGCTGTGTCCCGGGCGGAATCCTGCTTGTTCTTTTCTCAATTTTTCATTGACGTGCGCTGTCATTCTCTCGCGGATGATTGACGCTAGAATCTTCGTAATTGTATTCAGTAGGGTTATTCCTCGCCAGTTCTTACATTCACGGAGATCACCTTTCTTTGGAATTGTGATGATTATTCCTTGTTTCCATTTCGCCGGGATGCTGCCTGTGTCCCATACTTCTGTTATAATGGGGGCAAGTGTTTCCGCCGCAAATGATGGATCAGTTTTAAGTAATTCCGGTGCGATGCCGTCACTACCTGCGGCTTTGTTGTTCTTGAGTTTCTTTATTGCTAATCTGATTTCAGCAACTGATGGTGACTTTGTGCTGATACGAGGTGATGTTGTACAGTCTATGTCGCAGTTATCTATTGTTCGGTCGTCGTGTTTAAAGAATTCTACCCATCGATTAAGTTGTTGTTGTTCCGTAGTGAGAATATGGCCATCGCTGTTCTTAATTTGTGGAATGCTTGTAAAATGGCCGGTGATCCTCCTGATACATTGGTAT
>NW_017275478.1:13333-15170 GCF_001594065.2 Cyphomyrmex costatus | reverse complement strand
GTACAATAAAAAATAATTGCTTGTAATTTCAGAGTATCAATTTGTTAATGACTCAAAAAAGAACATGGCGGCCTGCTCTCAAAAAACTTCCGATGGATGAAACAAATAGTTGAAGTAAAAGTTATGAAAATAGTTTAGATTAAAAGCAGCCTATCAAGTATAACTATCATAGTTATCATGTATGTTGTTTGTCAGTTGATTCATAAAGTGCTACAAAATGTAAAATAAAGTGCAAATACAATATATTTCTGAATACTTGAATATATACTGTTCCTTTGTTAATAAGTATTATTGAAGATGCATTAATAACACACTGCCGAGAGACACGCCGTCCTCTTACGTTCGTACCAGAACGAAGTTCACGTTCAACTTCAACACCCAATATAATTAGAATGTAAACAAATCATATATAGTCGACCCACTGAATGTTTTCTAGTGAGCCGAGAGCTAAGAACCCTCGGATCCCCTTCATTTCGCGGTCGCCACCACCGCGCCTCGACCCTCGGGAATCTTCGGGTACTCGGTTCAGCTCGGTTCCGCAATCTGGTTACGCCAGAAGTAACTAGCCGCTGCGCGCGAATTCAAATCCAGGCACCGCTCATTTTGCCAGGCCGCATTTCAACTGATATCATTTATTTACAAATAACATAACATTAAAATATACGTTCTCCTCGACTAATATCGCTTTTAAAATGAATACTCATTACTTGTAATATACAGTTTTACAATTTATATTTTATATTCTTATGTTATTACGGTGTCATTAGTGTCATTTAATAATTAATTGCATATTAAATAACTTCATTTATATTTCCTAAAATTTGTAATTATTATTATTAAGATCAAAAAAGATGATTTATCATTTTAGTTCGTGATAAAGTTCAAAATAGTTAATTAATTAATTAACATAAATTCGACATAAATGGAAATAATTATTTCCATTTATGTAGAAGCTCTTATGGAAATAATTTACTATCACAAATTGTTTCCCAAATATACAATAATGAACTTTTCGGCATACAAAGTATTATTTATAAACTAATATACATATAATGTTTAATTAATAATATTTTTACAATTGCAGGGAACACAATAATAATGATACATTTAGACATAAAACTAATTTTTTACTTTAATACTTAATTGTTGATAAAGTTATATGAAACATTAGACAATATAGATAATTTATTATTTAAAAATTGATCATTTATTTCATTTAAGGATATTAATATATCAATTTTATAATAATTAAATATTATATGGTTCAATAACTAACTTATAAAGTTAATAATAAATATTTAATATATTTTGCAGCTTTAAACTCAAGTAATCCAAAGGAAATGATGTTCTTAACTCTTTATATTGTTAAAAATTTAATAAATAATGTAAGATTAATTAATTAATTATTTAATTTTATTTGTAAGATTTGTAAATATTTATTAAACTTTATGATAATGAAGATTAGTATTAAGCTTTAAATAAATGGACTTTTCTAATATTCAAATTATTTGTAAATTATTCCTTAGGCAACAATTTAACAATAATTTTACATCTTTGAGTTAATTAAATGTTGTTTAATTTCTATTATTCATAAACTTGCTCTGCGTAAAGTAATTTAGGCTAATTAATTGTTGTTTAGTTTTCATAATCCATAAATTTGCTCTGCGTAAGATAAGTTGGGTTAATTAATTGTTGTTTATCAGGAGACGCGGTAGCGTCTCCGGCCATGTTCAAAAAAACTGTGAACGCTACAAGTCTCTTATCCCGAGCCACCAAAGTCCATTTTTGGGAGGTGCATAACTATTAAAATATAAAAAATTTTGAATCGAACGTCATA
>NW_017275478.1:4732-6458 GCF_001594065.2 Cyphomyrmex costatus | reverse complement strand
TTTAATTTAGATTTTACTTATATGTAGATATGTTAATTTTGAATTTGCACCTTGAATAAACTATCATTTACTTTTCGTGGTACATATTCAACATAGAAAATATACATAATATATGTTCACTTTGAACTGGCACATTTAGTAATATATCAGTTACTTTTCGTGGTAATATATTATGTTAGATAATATAATTTAAAGATTTTATATTATTAAGTTACATTATTAGATCTAGTAATATATCAGTTACTTTTCGTGGTAATGTATTATAGTAGATAATATCATTTAAAGTATTAAAGGTTTAAATTATTAGGTTACATTATTAGATAATCATTTTAATTTAGAATGGTACAAATTTTTGGGGTCAATTTTCAAAGGATGATATTCATTGGGTTTTTTATTTTGTGGTTAGATAATCGTTTTAATTTTGATAGGTTCAATTTTTGTAGTTTTCATTTACTTTTCGTGGTACATAACATAGAAAATAACATAATGTATATTCATGTTTAAAAAGATTCAAATTTTTGGGGTTAATTTCAAAGGTATAAATTTTTTGGTTTCTATTATCCCTAAACTTGCTCTGCGTAAGGTAATTTGAGATAGTTAATTTTGGTTCAGTTTAAATATTGCATTCTACCGCCACTGGAACAAGAGCTCTCCTGATTGGCTGCTACTGCGCAGTGCGCACCTCAAAATCCTTCATACCTTCTCTTATTATATATAATACCATGATTATCAACCACATGAACCATAAGATTTGTGGTAGAACGTTGCAACTGTAGTCACGACGTCGTAACGTCGCAAGAGACAGTGACAGGCGCATTGCACGTAAGCTTTGTCGCAGTGGCGATGGCAACGGCAGAATCCTGCCCAGTCCTATCCAACATTCCCGCTGCTACAAAGCTTGTGTGTTGCCTGCCGCTGCCTCTTGCGACTTGCCGCAATTAGTTGCAACATTCTGTCACAAATCTCGTGCGTTCAGCTTTATAGGTACTTGCGGCTTGCGCACATCCGAAATGTTTAGAAATATCATGTATTATTTTATATGTATTAATAAAATATTCATAATAAGTACAATTCATATTTTTGATCATTTTAATGGAAAAACCTGAACTTTTCGATACATTTGAATAAACTTTCTTAAAATTTGAAAAGAAAAAAATAAAAAATTCAGACATTCCAGCGGAATTTCCAGCTTCTAGAATATATGCGCGCCGAGACGAGTACCATTTAAGTGATTGCATCTGGACCATAAATATTTTTTTCTAGGTTGAAATATATATATATATCGAAAGGGAAAAACATAAGGAATGTGATCAGCTTTGGTGCAAGAATGTGAGATTTTTTTTCTTACGAGTTAAGACGGATATACGAAATTATTATTTTATTTACTTAAAAACATTTCTGCATAAAAAGAACGATAACTCGGTTCTAAATTATCATTTTTAACTCATTCGGAGCTCATTCTAAGCGGAAAACTATAAGGAATTCGAAATTTCATAGTGTATATTTTTAGAACACATTCTAACAGATATACACTGAATTAATCATCGAAAATACAAAAAAAAGCACGATTTTTCCGACCTTTATCGCTGAGTCGGCACCATTTACACTCATTTATATGTCAAATAATGTAGAATTCCTTTATTTAGATATAATATAAGAACTTTTCCCGGGGTATATAAATTTTTTTTTTTATTACGGACACCCTAATATATATACATATATATAT
>NW_017275478.1:0-4295 GCF_001594065.2 Cyphomyrmex costatus | reverse complement strand
CGCCTTGCTACGTCCCTATCTTCCTTCTATACTCGGTCGCTAATTTGCTAACTTTAACATCGTATAACAACGAACTAAAAGCTCGTATCAAAAAATGATTCAGGACTTTTTTACTTGAATTCTCGTCCTGTATCTCATGGTATACTCCAAGTGCGATAATTTAGTTACACCCTGTATATATATATATATACATCTAGTCTTTTTTGTAGTTGTAAATGAAAACAGTGAAATAAATTATGACCTTCAGATCAGTGTGTACTAAATTTGATTTGGGAAAAGCAACAGCAATTCGGACTATAAGACGAGTTACGCATGCCCTGCATAAGTTAGCTCCTCGATTTATTCAATGGCCTCAAGGAAGAAGGGCTACTGAAGTCATGGAAGCATTTGAGCGCGTAAGTGGATTTCCAAATGTGATAGGAGCCATCGATGGCACACATGTAGAGATACGATCTCCTCAAGGTGATGATCATCAAGCTTATATAAATAGAAAAGGATATCCATCAATCCATGTACAGGTAATGTTTCATGAAGTTGTTAAACAATTCTCAATATTCTTATGTATTATTGTAAACATAAATGCTGTTTTATTTACAGGTTGTGTGTACACAAAACTTATTATTTACAAACATTTTTGCTGGAAACGCTGGATCTGTGCACGACGCTCGAGTTTTCAGAACTTCCCTAGTAGCTCGATATTTTGAGAATTCAGAAATTTACTTTCCTAATGACAGTCATCTTGTTGGTGATGCTGCCTACGGTATCCATCCAAATATGATGGTACCATTTAAAAACAATGGTCATTTGAGTCATAGGCAGAAGAACTTTAATTTTTGTCAATCTTCAGCACGAATTCATATTGAAAGACTCTTTGGTACCTGGAAAGGACGCTGGAGGAGTATTTTGGATTGCTTGCCTATGATTACTTTAAAGAAAATACCGGAATACTTAGTAGCAACTGCAGTCTTGCATAATATTTGTATTTTGAATAAGGATTTAGTTGATGTCAACGTGGTGGTAAATCAACACATCCAGCGTAATACTTTAACATCAAGTAAAGTAGATGAGGGCAATAGAAAACGACAAAGGATAATGAACAATTTAATTATGAGGCTTGTTTAATGCGTACTTTTGTATAATATAGGAACTATATAGGAACTCAGAGTTTTCTTGTAATATCGCAGATTAACAATAAGTGAATATCATAATAAAAATCAAAAAACATAAAATCTTCCATGTGTGTATGTGTGTAAGAGCGATCAAATAATATCTGTTTTAACAGTTCGAACAAATCCGCAGTTTATACATAGCCATTAAAGAAAAAAAGGTACCTAATTAATAATTACTGTTAATTTGGGACTAGTTTGAATCATCTTACACTATATGTATGCAATCAAAATAAATAAAAAAAAACAAATAGAAACTAAGAATTTGAGAACATTGAAATTAACTTAAGAATTGCACACAATAGGATCCCAATGCAAGTTAGAACTTTTCTGCAATATTGCAAACAGAATATCACAGTAAAAATCAAAGAATACAAAATCTGTAATAAAATCTGTGTATAAAAAGAATTAGTCAAATAATTTTTTGCCTGCAACGGCTTCGCAAAACTTTTTCATTATATCCATTTTTTCTTCATGATGTTTTTCTTTTTCTTCTTTTAGTTCCTGTAATACAGCTAACTTCCTTTTCTCTTTTATCATTTCTCTTTCCTGCCTATCTTGCTTCATTTGCTTTATAAATTCATCTAAAACTTTTTCAGACTTTGGCTTCTTAGCAATAGGTTTATTGATATCATAATTCCAGGGAATGGAAAGTTACTTTTTAAAAATAACTAGTTACAGTTACTCGTTACCGAGTAAAAAATGTAACTAGTTACAGTTACAGTTATCGCTTTTTAAAAGTAACTCGTTACAGTTACCGTTACTTGAAAAATAACTTTTCGTTACTTTTCCGTTACTTTTTTAAAATCAATTTAAAAATGTATTTTTGCATTTTTTTTTTTATATGTAATACTGACAAATATATAGTTTTATTAAAAAGAAAAAAAAACAATGTAGAATGGCTCAAATAATAAATTAAATAATAGTAAAATGAGAAGGGTTACGAGCCAAAAATGAAACAGTTTATTTCCGATAAGAACGACGATGACAATGTAATTAAATGTCTCATTTTACTATTATTTAATTTATTTTTTAATTTTTTTTAAACACAATTTTGTAATTCTAAAACCTGTAAAATATGCAGCAAATTGAAATATTTGTATGTCCTATGTATTACATAGAAGATAGAAGTGTAAAATAATTACTGAATCATAACGGCCGAATGTCTAAGGGCTTTCAAGTCTTATTGATAAGCGCTATAAATAGCATGTATCCAATCGAACCGTATTCAATCGTGTGCAAAGTAACGACAAAAGTAACTGTAAATTTCGTTACCGTTACCCAAAAAATGTAACTCGTTACCGTTACAGTTACCAAAAAAAGAAAGTAACGCAGTTACCAGTAAAGTTACCAAAAAAGTAACTTGTAACTGTAACTTCGTTACAAGTAACGAGTTACTTCCATTCCCTGCATAATTCTCATCTATTGAACTTTCACATGAAGGCCCAGCCTCTGATGCTGTTGCTTTCGGATACGCCCATCCTGATTTTCCGAATAATTCATCCATTCTCTAAAAATAAAATTATATTAGAGCTACTTACATCTATTTGTGCATAGAAAAAAAAACATGCATTATAATATACCTCAAAATATTGCCATGACTTTCGATCATTTCCTGACACACTATTGTGGTCTATGATTTTTTTAAACATCTTTTTCATGCTATTCATTTTTGGCTGATATTGTATGCCTGATGCTGTAAATTCTGGATTAACGTTTTTCATGTCGCTTGCAATGCTTTCCCAGATTTTAGAATGACGTTTTGTACCTGAAGAGAACTCATTCATTCGTTCTTCATATTTTTCCAAGAGCAAATATACGTTCTTTGAAGACCATAGAAATAAAGTTTTGTCATTTTCTATAAGAAATCCAAAAAATAATTTGATCATAAGACAATAATAAAATTATTTAACACCATTAAGGGCATATTCTATAACTTTTAACAACTGCAACGATATCGTTACATTATCATTGCGCAGATTTTGTATACTGCAAAATAGCTGCGCAATAATAATTTAATGATATTTGTTAGAGTCGTTAAGAATTACAGAATAGATCCATTAATTTATACGCACCAGTTGACTCTTTGACATTTTGTGTCGATTTTACTGATTGTACATGTTTAGATGAGATATGCAAGGAATTTGTCTCTAAAGCAGATGAACATGAAGCAGAAGATGTATCTTCATCAAGCATATAAGTATCAATTTCGTTATCCGTGGTTTCATAAATCTGTAAAACTGATTCCTTTCGCCTTGCATTGTGTTGGTTTATTAATCTTAATACAAATGCATTATCTGTAAATTTATTACTCGAGAGAAGCAAAATATTAAAATTACAATGAGTTAACCTATAAATGTTATTCTTATATCTTATATTTTCTTACCTTTAGTTGGTCTTTCAGCTTCTGCTGCCGTTAATTGAAGAATTATAGTCTCTTTAGTATCCTCAAGATAAATTTGGAATGGTATGCGAGTATCTGTCATTTTGTAAAGAATTGATACAAACGACGTTCGATGTTGTATAAATTTTTGTGGTCAAAAATGGTATAAATCCGGATAATCGACGATTCTAACCTTGATTCAATCATATTTATAATAATTATTAAAACAATATTATTAATTATTATTATATTATTATCAATTACATTTAATTATTTTTATAAGCAGTTATATATATACTACGTGGATGCATCTATTTCACATTCACAATTCATATTAGTCCTCTATTCCCGCGCAAATAAAGAGAACGCTCACGCCGACCCACCTCCGGATCATGGTCACCGTGAGCATGTAAATTCAAAAATCCATGACGTCACTTTGCTCACGTAAAACGTTCAGAAATGAAACGGACCGACCGTGAGCATGCTGATGGCGCTGTAATCATGAATCGGACCGCGGCCATGATCTACTGCGCGGACCGTTACGCGTGATGCTGCGCGCGCAATAAAACAACGGCGCGAGTCTAGCCTTATTGTCACCCGCGTTTTGACATCGTTCCTACGCGATAGTGTTATTATCGGGGATTCGCGTCGCGTACGTTGGTGAGGTGACATCAGCGCTCGTGCAATCGGATAGTTTTGTTTGATAGTGCGTGTGTTCTCCCTTTTTTGGGAAGAATTATTAAAGG
>NW_017275477.1:606557-653561 GCF_001594065.2 Cyphomyrmex costatus | reverse complement strand
ACAAAAAAAGTATTTACGATACAAAAATTATACGATTTAGTCGATAATACAGGAGGCTTTTGGATCCCCTTAAGGAGATGCTGGAGTGTCCTGTTTTACCCAAAATTTTTGGAGACTTCGCATTTTTAATTGCCTTTATGGATCGAAAATTTCTTCTCCACAATTAAAGTATCGACAATAACATAGTCCGCTTCATTCATTTTAATATGAAAAACAAAAAAAAATTAAAAACTTACAGTTTTGTTATCGGCTTCTGCAGTCGACTCGTCACATATATGTGCTGCATTAATAATTTCAGGTCTTGCACGTTAAAAAACGGTATCAATCGGACAACAGGAATTCTCAAGGAATAATACTGTACTTGGAGAAACGAGCTAGGTGCTTTAGTATAAGAGCACGAAGTCTCCAAAAATTTCGTTGATATGCTACGAGTGAAATTGACGTGAAATTGACAGCATAACCTTACATTCAAAAGATATATAGGATATAGTAGAACAATTAGAAATGTACATAACGTTTAAAAGATATATAGGATATAGTAGAACAATTAGAAATGTACATAACGTTTTACTTAATGGCTTATTTGATATACGTAATGTTTTACTTAATGTATGTAAATACTTTCATGATGTATATAATATTTTAATTGGAATTAAAATATTACATACATCATGAAAATGTCCTGTTCTATCGACATCAATTAAGTTCGGCCGTCTCTCCAGCATCGCCTTAAAGGCGATTTACTTAAGGAGACTTCGTGCTCTTATTTTATCTTATATATAAGATAAAATAATACGTTAAGATTGAGTAATTGAATAATATTTTTGTAATTACTATATTTATATAAGAAAAAGTATGTTTGTATTAAGATAACTTACTAAAAATTATTCATAGATATTATTTTTTGGATTTTAAGAAAATTTCTATGTTTCTTTGTTAAAATTAAAATTATTTATTAGACGTACAATTTAGGAACCCAATGGTGCAATTTGACGACTTGGTTTTCCAATCGCGTATGGGAAGCTATTTTTTTAAATCTTAATTTAAACAAAAATTTAATTTGTTTATTTCCGTAAAAATGTTGTTTTGTTTTATTGCCAATAAATCAAAGTTTGTTGTATATATAAAAATATTCCGATCTCTTCAATACTTTTATTACAATTTTGTTTAAATGTTAAGAATGTGTAGGCGACTTCTCTTATATCCAATATTTTTTATAACACAGTATCACCAGTCGTTGGTATCTCTTACATATGTGAAGTTACAAATTGATCACTTTCAAATATCGTTAGATCAAATATATATGGAGTCCGAAATGGGAATTATTGGAAGAGGAAGGTGGGAATCAACTGTTAATGCATATTAATGAGCATTAGCATAGTCATCCGCCAGCACTTTACTGCTAAATAAATTAATGGTCGAACATTGAAAAATGCGTTTCCGCGGGATTAATGCACCGACATGCACATTCCGTGCCTTAAACTTCCAAGCCTTAATGGGGCTGTCGATTAAGGATTTAAGGCTAATGCTCCGTGCAAATACTTGTTCTCTAAAACCGCGATTTCCCGTTCCTTTCATGTTAGCTGCTTTTAAATAAAAGGAGCGATCTTGCAGCGACTGATCGAAAACGGATAGCTCCTTGCACGAGTGAGAAAAGATATTGACGTTAAAGTCAAAAAGAATTCTAATGCAGCGATTTATATTCTTCCAACGCCTGTACCACGG
Source organism: Cyphomyrmex costatus (assembly GCF_001594065.2). Classification (NCBI taxonomy): domain Eukaryota; kingdom Metazoa; phylum Arthropoda; class Insecta; order Hymenoptera; family Formicidae; genus Cyphomyrmex; species Cyphomyrmex costatus. The sequence goes on along the minus strand of NW_017275477.1, from coordinate 651,836 downwards.
TTTACTACTATACTTGCGAATACTTTTAACGTAGTAATCTCTCGCGTTCCGTGAATTATTGACAACATGAAAATCATGAAGAAATATTGTGTAAAATTTTTATTGAGGCAACAACATGTATTTGTTATCAACATGTATCTATTATTTTATAAAAATACATGTACATTTAAATATACATGTACATAATACATAATACACATATATATATATATATATATACACACACACGTGTATATATATGTATATATATAAAATACTCGTATATAAAAATAAAGAAATGACAAAGTTATCGACTCATTTAATATAAAGAAAAAACTGATTACGCGCGTACATTGAATGATTTTTCTAAGTTGAAAATAAATGTTAAGTCGAGCGCAGCAAGTCGACGATTCTCTTCCGCTCTCAAGAAGAATCTCTCCATAGTCTGAAGAAGAATCTTGACACAAGTCCTCTCAAAAGTCAAGAAAATGCAATTCACATTGAAGGATACTTTCAATCTGACGTACAATTCGACGGTGAAAAGACGGATCGTCAACACAGCACTTATCATAATATAATACAGAGGCAGTGTGAAAAGAATCGTGGATACAAAATCTAGCCTCTAGCTCTACAGGAAAGATTCATATAAATGTTTCCAAAATTCTAAATCTTGAAAACAATCATATTTTCTACAGTATATTTTTTTCAAATCTTGTCAAATGTATAATATATTAACTACAGTTAATGCGGTATAAATAATTATATATAAAGAACCAATTATGTGTTTAAAGAAAGAATAAATAATAAATATTTTTTTGAGGTGAATTAAAAAAAATTGTATTCTATCAAATAGAGTCAGTTATTTAAGCGCTTCTGGCTTCTCTGGTGAGATTGATATATGTTTATGGAATTAAATTGCTCATACCAAATATCGTTTATATTTTTACAAAAAATAGAACTGAAATATATGGTATTCGATATCGAACGATTCAATTCAATATTCTATTAAATTTAGTCTTTTCTAGTTATTCTAAGCTATTATTGATATAATGTACATTAGTATTTTTTATTTATATATCGGAAGAATAATTTTACTGAAGCACTTAAAAATTTAGCTTATAGATATAGATCAAAAACAATTTTTTCACAAATTATTTTTAATGTAATAGTTGGAATATCCGATTAAAAATAACAAATGGCATTTAAATTTTAATATTTGACGATATCAAACTATAATAATAAGCGATTATATATCTGGTATACTCTAATTTAATCACAGATAATTAATATTTCATTGAGGAGGATACAATATTAGGTGTCGAAATATCTGAGTCCTATAATTTTTGTTAATTCAAATATATGAAACTTTACACACGACCAACCTGTGTCTAACATACATTGGCTTTGCATCCTTCTATGATTTAATTATTGGAGCCTCCAATCAGATTAAGAATTTAAACAATTTTGTTAAACTATCAAAATAATTATGTACGACATTCAAACTGATTGCTAGAATGTCAAAGCTTCTTGCAACATTAGTGCATATAATTATTTTGATATCTAATAACATCCCAAGTGGGAACAGAATACCATAAACCAGCATTGACTCCTGGCAATATACCGATTGTGTACTGAAAAACGGTAAAATCATTATTGCATTCGTTTGTCTACTGTTTGTCCACGTTTGTCCACCCATTATTCGCATTTAGGGATGCTGACTTCTCAGAGCAGCTCTGAGAAGTCGGCTCACCTAAATGCGAATTTTGATAAAATCATTATTGCATTCGTTTGTCCACTGTTTGTCCACGTTTGTCCACCCGTTATTTTCATTTGTCCACCCTCCAAAAAAAAGTTATACACAAAAAGAAATTGTAGTACTCCAAGTGATTATTTTTCATTATTATGAAAAATATAATAATAATATGGTGGACAAACGAGAATAATGGGTGGACAAACGTGAACAAACAGTAGACAAACGAATGCAATAATGATTTTACCGTTTTTCAGTACACAAATCCGTTTTTCAGTACACAATCGGTACATTGCCAGGAGTCAATGCTGGTTTATGGTATTCTGTTCCCACTTGGGATATGTTATTCCCATTTTTAATACAGCCCATATACTATCATTTTTTCCTCTACAAAAATCTGAACATAATATTATGTTCAGATTTTTGTAGAGGAAAAAATGATAGTATATGGGCTGTATTAAAAATTTTGTTATAATTATCTTTTGCAAAATGTTTTTAATAAATATATTTTTACATAAATGATATTGAAGTTGTCACCACAACTGGTGTGAACTTTTCGTTGACAATTACTGTTTAGGAATGTTTTATAAGGAATATTAAAATTTTTTCGCGTACTATCAAGTTTATCATTTAAAGTTTGTAAATAACGAATTTCTATACAATCAAGGTAGGAGATAAAATTCACAACGATTGAAGCTGGATTTTTTGCGGTGCTTCAATAATTCAGTGTAAATTTATACATTTGTACGTATAAAATTCTGCCAAATTGCACGCTGATTTGATTTTTCGGTCTTGTAACACTTTACTGATAGAGCCATAGTATTATTATAAATTTAAGCAGTTTAATAATTTAATGCTTATAGGCATCTTAGAAAGACTTAGGACGCCCGCACGGAATGCAAGAGATCCGGATAATATCCGGTCGAGGTAATATTTTTCGCAATAAATTATTGACAGATTTTAATATATTTATCAGCATTATATTAAGGTCTTTCTATGATGCTTGTAAATATTAAATTATTAAATTGAGAGGCAATTTAATTTTTGATAGTACTATAACGATTCTGTCAGTAGGATAACGTTTTAAGATCGAAAAATTAATTCGACGCTTAGTTTGGTAGAATTTAAAATGTATAATATATAAATTCGCTCTAAATTATTGAAGCACTAAAGATTCAGCTTGGATCGTTATGGACTCTATTTTCTGTTAGTTGTGTATCTATTCATAAACGTTTCAATAAAGATCCTTATTATTTAACGAGTTTAACGATAATTAATTCTTATGCTGTTTTAAGTAAATAAATAAACTTTTTATATATTTTTATATAAATTAAATGTAAACTTTTTCAATGTTCTTAAATGTGTATAATGAGCTCTACTAACAAGTGAATGATATTGACTCTATGGGATTATTAACAAAACCATTATACAACATTGTTTTTTGTTAAAAGTATTTATGGTTATTATTTTAAAATGATTTTAAGAAATCCCTAAACGTATTTGTAGAACAAGAAAAAAATGTTCAATGGTAAACACTCACGAGAATAAGATCGATGCAAAAGTATTATTATGAAAATGTATTCGTGAAAAGTAACTTTTGAATTTGATAAAATCTCTATACATTCAGAATTTTCTAAATCAAGTTATTTGAACTTTATAGGAAGTCCTAAGAATTTGAAGAAATAAGTTTGTACATAAATAGGGGGGAAGAGGGCAGTTTATCGTCGCATTAAGATAGCTAAATCGTATACCGTAATTTTATACAATTATGGTTTAAAATCACATTACTATGACTCAATTCATACGAAAAAACAAGACAGAAAGACTGCGTTATTAATATCATAACGATATCATTCAATCTAACTATGATTTAGTGCGTAAATGGTTTGCTAGATCGGTGTTTTTGTTTTTGCGCGGATATTTGGATTATAGTTGTAACATAGACTCTAGTAGTGAAATTACGATAATGCCTTTTTTATTTAAACAATTTTTTGCATTTTTTAAACTGTCTTAATTCTTTCAAGTCTGCAGTTTTACATTAAACTTAGAGTGCGGTCTACAAATGCTTCGAAGCATTTGATTGACCAATTAAAAGAAAAAAATAAGAAATTATACAAAAAAAAAAAGCAAAATAGAGGCCCATATTTTTCTTCTACTTAAATTTTTTAATTAAAATTTTTTATTTATTTTTACTTTAGCAAAATTGTTCTTTCCTTGTACTACTATTAAAATTATTTTAGTGATACCAGCGCATATGGCATGGTAATTAATATCATCGCACAAACAACAATGTCAAAGCTATGTTAAACATTTCTAATCTTTTCAATAAACTTGTAAAGCAACGAGATGAGTTGCAGGATCATCAATTTTTGAGCGATGTGATGTAGTTAAAGTGAACACCTGTACTCGCGTATAGTTGTAAACAAGTCCGTTCCCGCACAGATACGCCGCCGGAAGGAACTAGAGAGAAAAGGTGATTTCAAAAGGAAGGACAGCAGCGGCTGCGACGAGATAGCGGAATGCAGTTTCGTCTTTACGACGTAACCGGCGTCTACGGATAGCTGTGGATCAAGCCAACGCCGACGCCGGCGGCGCATCTGCATCTGCATGATCATCGTGCGCACCAAAGCTCGACGGCCGCATACCGCAGAATTCGCAATACCGCTTTGGATTGGGATTTATATCTGGACATCGACGGCTGGTAGTTTTAATAAAATGTAAATACGCGCTGACGGGTTCTCGGAAACGCATTAATTCCACCGATCGATCCACTGAACGTTCCTTCCTTCATCGCCGACAAAATAGAAACGATTAATGCAACTGCATGAAAGTTAATAAAAAGCCGATGTGGAGATTGTTATGATAATTTGCTTTTAAGCAACAAAAATTAAATTAATTGCTGTTTAAAATATGTAATTTAATTTTTTCATTAAAGTTCGTTTTATTATGTCTATCTTCTAACAACGCCTGTAAAAGAAGGCAGACCTTTTCTAGCGTGTTTGATTCAGTTAATTAAATAGTACAAGAGAATAAAGTAAAGAGTAGACACACACACACACACACATAAACAAAAGTAATTACATAAAAGTAAGTATGCAGTGTTTTTTGACAATACATTAATATAAATAATAAAAAATAATATTAGAGTATAAACACAAAAAAATATTAAATTAACAAAACAATAACCTAAATTACAATTTACTAAAAAATAAAATAATAAAACTGTTGGAATTAGTAAAAAATAATAAATTTACAACTTTTGTAAATAATTTTATAAAATTAATAATAGACATTATAATTATAGTATCACAATATTTCAATTAAATTTTGATATAGTAATAATTTTTTATATTTTCAAATTAAAAACTAAATACTTTCACTGATACTTTCATCGTTCTTATTACATACGTACCTCATTCTTTTTCTTATCAAGTCGGTCTTTCACAGATTATCGTAACGGAATTGGCTCTGTGAGGATAAAATCAATATATGATTTGATCGGGATGTAGGTACGTATACATTGGATTGCGTGACATATGTGTTGGCCACGGGAAATAGAACTGTTACTTTTTCGATTATCCAGCCTGATCGCGGCACCGATCCGTCGTATCCTCTTAGTTATCACAGAAAAAATACTCTAAGAGGACAGGATATCCAATTGCGACGCTCATAACTTTCCTGTGGAAATCCTCCACATCGGAAAATTGCATTTGCGATAGCGGGTGGCAAGAGATGACTTATTGAATAGCCATATGACGGTAAAATGCGCCAGCAAAAAATAAATATATCGCTTTATGACAACATCATATTTAATATTACATAATATTTTTTCTAAGTTAAATTAAAATAATAAGCACAGAAATTTATTTTGTCGTAAATTTATGAAAGATACATTTCTAAAAAAAAAACGTGAAAAGTATTAATTTATTTTCAATTATCGGTTATAATTTCGATAAAGACGCTTGACAGATATTATGTTATATTCTTAGATAAATCACGATTCAATTCAACTCAAAATTCAATATCATAAGATAAATATTAGCTTGATGTAACGTATAATGGGATAAGGAATTGTCAATATTATATTCATGTTACAGCTTCTAAATAAATTCAAAAAAATGTTTAGAGATAATAAAAAATTTTGCATTTTTCTCACGTTTTTTTCTTCTTGTTGAGAATAAGCTCTTTCTTCTATTTACGGTAAATAATTAAAAAGTTATAATGATTGGGAATGATTAGACTGTATAAAATAAGTTACATAAGAAAACAATAGATTTAAAACTAATTCGATCTGTAAAATAAATTCAGTTAATTTAACTTGCAATAGTTACAAAGATTTTAATAATATTTTTCAATAATATTTTTTAATAATATTAAATTTGCATCTAAACATAATGCATATCTAAATAATTATATAAAATAAAGAAATTATTTTTGAAAATCGATAGAATAATATAAATTGTTTTTAACGTTAGTATAATATTAGCAACACGAATAGAATTTAATGGAATAATCTGTTTAAATTTATAAAACCAATTTTTCAAGATACTAACTTTTTTGTAATTCTTATGTATTAAAAGGTATGAAAGTTGCATACAAATTATAAAAAAACAAAATAATATTCATCACACAAACAGTCAATGAAAATAACAAATATAATTATTAACAATGTTAAAATCCAGATAGTATGAATCTTCAATGCATATTGAATAGAAATCAAATTCAATAATGCTAGTATTTACCGGTAATTGCAATCAGTTACGAGTTTATAGGATTTCCGCAATTATTTATCATGCAGAGTCATACAGAGATCAATTATCTATGTAGTATTGCGTTTTCTATACCAGTGAAATGTCTATTTATAAGAAAATAATTTTCTATATGTTTATACGTAATTTTAAAAATAATATCTTTATGATACTCGTATTTTTCGAGTATGTACGAATATGAATTTTCTATGTTTATACGTAATTTTAAAAATAATATCTTTATGATACTCGTATTTTTCTTATATGTATGTAAATTGAATTTTTGAAAATACATAGTTTGTAAATAATGTACAATGTATTAGCGATACATCACGGACTTATTTTATCGAGCGTAATATAGAGAAAGTTGACTTCATTATACACTCTTTACTTTTCTATAAATGAAAGTACTTTTATCATTTAACTCGAATTTAATTGTATCAATGACAATTTTCACTCAAACAATCATCAAAATGAGCATAATCAAAACGTTTCGCATATTCTATAATCGATTAAATGCTTTTATATCAATTAATTAATCAATTACCCTCGTGGATTTACGTAACTAATTATTCACACGTCTGGGACAGACCATCGGCGTCAGTTTGTTAGTTATTGGGGAAACACAAACTTATCGAGATCTAATGTACGTAATGGTACCAGTACATTCATAGTATTTGATGATTAATATTGTGCTGTATAATTTGCATCACATTAAATTGCAATACATGTCAATCATATCCAAACGTTTCAGATATGGTTTTATTATACATAATATCTGAGAGTTGCTTTAAATTAAAAAAAAGAAATAATAGATAATTCTCTGAATAAGCATCCATTTTTATAAAATTTCTTGTAATAGTCATTTTTTATTTAATACTCCTCTCCTCGCCTTTCTCAGTGTTAAACTCTTTGTGACGCGTCACTTATTTCGACACGCATTCTCTTCATTCCTTGTCGTGCAACATCTCAAATCACTAACACGTGAAGAACGCTCTCACGAGCTCGGCGACAGTTGTATCAATTCTCCGCGCAAAGTATCGTCATGCGGATTTCCGTCTGCAAGGAAATCGCGTTTCTGCCTCAAAAGGTGCCGAATTGCGTCAGAGGTTGCACACTCTTGATTAATTCAAGGATCCCAGTTCCGTCTCACCCCCTTCTCACCCCAGTCGTGACAACCCGGGTAATCGAGTCACTCGCGGCTGAGCGGATCTAACAATGCAGATACTGTTACGCGCAGATAGCACTACGAATGGCTCGGGATCCATTAAGACTCGCATCACGATGTTAGAGCACCAGACAACGCGCATCAGAACTTCCCGGTGCATTATACATGCACTTTACGCCTATAATAGCTATATTCGCGCTCTGACGTATCACAAACGGCGACGTCAATTACACTCGATATATTGAGACCGCTCGAGAGTATTGTACATTGGAAGAGATAGCGCGGATATTTCCGTTACCAACTTCCCAAACAGTAACCGGTCCTCCTTTTCAGGTCGTATACCAATAGACAAGTGCTCTAGAATTTCGCGTCACACTATTGTGCGGTTATTAATTTTTACATCAAACTAGAGAATCGATATCGGACTTTGATATCTGTAAATTTGACAAATTGATTAATTTTTTCAATTATTTCAACATTGCACACGTGTACGATGTTTCCCTCACTGTTTTTCAAATCTCGTAGCTATGAATATGCAACGTCTAAACTAGAATATAAACCTGTCTCGAATACAAACAACTTTAATTGACATAACATTTTGTTAAAGTAATGCCATTGATATTGAAAAAATTTCTATTATTGTGGCGTTGTGTAATAACATTTCGATATCTGTAAAATTGTAATATATTTTATTATATTCTTTTCAAAAAAATTCATTATTTAAAACTGAGACAAATTATTATCTTTGCATACTCATAAATTAAAAACTAATTTATCGATTTATCACTGATTTCATCTTCACAATAATTGGAGGCTTACCGAACACTGTGTATAAAGATACGTATTAATAATGTGTAGAGCGAGCGTTTTCCGCGTTTAACTAATAATGTAATCCCAAGGAAGCGTGAAACTGAATATTGCTGGAGGAAGTTGCCTATTCTCGTGGAAACAACGAACATTTATAATTGTATTTTTTTATCTATCAGTAGCAAATCGGTATTAGTGTAAAAATAATTTTTTGGAAAATTATTATTACGGTAAAAATATATGCATTACTAAATTTAAAATATATCTAATTTAAATTATTTTTAATAATTTCTGTAGGTCGCTATTACTCCTACTCAGTTTGTTATTAATTTAACTAAAACAATGGAGATAAATAATTTATCTCAAGGAAATGTAAAAATTAAACTTAACTCAAATTTTATTTATATTCACTAAAAATATATGCTAACATGGACGTTGTTTGAAACTAACAATTTGTAAAAATGGATTAATTCACACTTTGACACACATAGAAATTGAAAGTAGTAAAATGTTATTTAATTTCAGGGTTTGAGTTATTACTACTCTTTTGATATATTAAATAGTATATATAAAATAAAGAACCTACATTGTTAAATTTATATAGTGTCAAATTTAATCTAGTGTAAGTCGCCACTGCTCCTATTCAACTATATGTCATTATTTTATACCAAAACAATGGTTATTTTTAGCACTATACAGTGTCAATTTGATTTTATATATAGTATCAAATTGACGCAATATATATATATAGTGTCAAATTTAATTATTGTTTTAGTATAAAATAACGATATATTTAGTAGGAGCAGCGGCGACTCACATTAGATTACATTTAACACTATAGATTTAAGAATAAGATAAAATTATAGTAAATAAGAGCTATGAAATATGGATAATTGTTTGTTATTTTATACGTATTGCCAATCAAAGTCATGTAACAATCTGAATACAACACACATTTTGAGATGCAATTTTGGTTTTGCACATTTGCTTGTTATATATAATGGCTGTATTATGCGATGTTGTTTACAGTTGGAGCCACTCAAAGCGTTTCAAATCATAGTTACTGATATCCCAAGTTATATTTTAAACCAATGTACAAATGTGGCAACAATGTAGAAATTGCAATTTAATTCATAGATATAAATGCGATACCGTTATTAATGCGTTATGTACGCACAATATCAAACGATTACTACAAATATAGATTAACTAATATTATATAATTAGGAATTATTGTCACCCCCTGTGCATATAAATTTACACATTTAATGATTATTAAGACGATAGTAATTTAAAATTAATTGTGTTCAATTTATGAATTTGTAGTCAAACATAATTAAAAGAAAGGAAGCTGTTTTATACATTGTGATATATTATTTATAGTACTGTAGATATAAGTAGGTTAAATCTAAATCATATAAAGTTCTTTATTAATGTATAAAATTATAGTATATATTAGAAAATAATATACAATGTAAAAAGTAAATAATAATTTTTCTTAATCAATAGTATGTTTAATTAAAATTTTGTCAGTTTCAAGATTTTTGTACACATCCAGTTAAATACTATAAAAATAAAATAAATCTGTGGAAAATTAAATTTGTGGTTATTTATCACAAATATTATACGCAATTTTTATGATTGGCAACTTAATTCAATAAACTGAGGGGTTACCATATATAATATATGTATATGTAGCGGATAAATTAATTGAAAACGTCGCGTCGAAGAGTGAATGCACACGAGTAGCGATAAATCTGCAAGCGTGCGAGGCATGTCTTTGTTAACATGAAATTGGTATGCCACTCGCACCGTGTCGCGAGATTGCTCGGATTAACGATAGAACAATTCAACAAGCCTTTTTTACTCGCGGACACGACCACGACATTTTCGATGTCGACCGTTGAAGAAGCGGGAAAACATAAAAGATACGTAAGCCTGCGATTTTATGGCATTGTCACTATAAGGTTTGAAAATTTATGTTTGTTATTCAAATTCGCTATACGTATTAGAATGTCAATAATTCCTTGCCCGACCGATTTTCCTGAAACATAAATCCAACTTTCCGATTCCCGTTTAATCGCGCATTGTCTTTTGTTTCAACAAGAAGCTCGAAGGACACGTGTTTTATTCCTATTCGAAATTAATTAATTTTCCAAGCATTGACAGCTTTTTATCTGTTTCCGATAAACGATACAGAATTTTTGTTTTCATTTTACAACATTGTGTCAGTATTATTTCAGAAATGTAATTAGATAACTATATATGATAATATTTATAGCTGCCAACTGAGAAACTAATTTCTGCTTTCTCTACCATGCATTAATTATAGTAAATTTGGGTAACGTAATTTCCATGATGTCAGGTAAATTTAAACACAATTAATAAATGGTTCAATTAAAAAATATAAAGTAATTGAAAAATAATGTTAATTTGACATAAGGTATGTTCTTTATTCCTGCACTGTCTAAACTTGTGCAGGAATAAAGAACAGACCTGCAGCTTTATTCGTTTTTATCACAAATAGTAAAAAAAACGGAAATGTCAAATTATAAAAATTTAAAATAAATAAAAAAGAAAAGGCATAAAGAAGCATAATAAATTATATTTTCTCAAACGCCTTATAAAATTTATACTATGATAAAAAAAATTAACTTCGCCATCATAATTGAGATATAAATGCTAAAAGTAGAAAGAGCAGTTGACTTATCCTTGCTTCGATTGAAATATGAAATATATTATATCTAAACTGACAAGAGACCATTGTTGCTTCATAACTGACAACAATTAATCAAACTTTTGGAACATCAATAGGGGTTACTACTCAGGATTAATTTGCTTTGAAGTCTCACCTTGATCACCCAGTAACCCTGTTAAACTCTAGCAATTATTTCGATCATTAATCACCTTGCGATATGCATATCATATATCTACGCTTCCTTTCAGTCGACTTTTCTTCCCGCAGGATTCATGTATTCTGACCGCGTTTTAGTATGAAAGCGGCTTTAAAACCGGTGATAATATATTTTACTTATCTCATATAGTTACCGAAAGTAGCTTGTAAATAAGCTTTAATAAAATTGCAAGAATAAATAAATAATAACATAACAAAATAAGTAATCAAGTATGCGTTAGTTGGGTACAGATATACGGTAAAATCTTCAAAACACGATTAATCGTTAGTATAATTGTCCCTTAGAGAAAATATATAGATGATTTTTTTACCTGTGACATATTATATTAAAACTGAGAGCGATAAATAAAGTTATCTCAATATAATAATATAAAGTCATCCAATATGAAATCATCTCTGAACATATTGTCCAGAATGCCATGCATGTATGAATAGTCAATAATGAATCTTATTCTCTTATATTTCAATCCATTGTCAAACTCTTGAAAATCCTTAATTCTAGACAAGTTAACAAAATAGAGCTTCTATTCGTATGTCATTGTTTCTAATAAAAAAGATACACTTTTGATCTTTAAACTGTAGATCAAAGAATTCAGAGCCCATTTCAAATTCTACGTTGATAGATTTGACATTTTTATCCTCAGGTATAATAAACAAGTTCGTAATTTGGGGAAAAAGAACTATAAGAACATTTGAAGTTTTCACAATTGTAACAGGCACATATGAAAGTGCAAAAGAATACAACGCAAATTCTCAAGATATCGAAGTATTGAAAAGCTAGTAAGCAAATTACTAACCTTTGACATGGAATTAAAAATAGCATTCTTCAGTTTCTCCGATAAAACAGAGGCTGCATTTTCGTTTTCTAAGAGTTGAGCAAATCATTAACAATTCAAGAAAAGCTTCCTTACACGAGCAAAAAGCAATTTTAATCTAAGCCTTTATTTCCAGCGTCTCTTTGCTGGCTAAAAGGATTTTAGCGATATCATCATTATATTTGTTAATTGATTGTCTTAATTTTTAAATTCTAAACGCGTTCAAAACAAATAGTTTAATAGATGCAGAAATCGAATTAGATCTGAATAATGCGATGAATATTTTGCTATCTCTATACGTATTGTCATCACGTAATTATCATATTCGCAGACAATATTTTGTCTTCAGGTTAGCATCAATACAGATTCATTAATAGAAATACATGATTAATAGAAATACTGACAGGAAAGTCCGAATTTATAAAAAAATCATAAAACAGAATGCGTAAAATTAGTAATCATGCAGCATTTACTCCTAGAACCAGAAGAAAAAAAAATACAGGTGCAAAGTGGAAAACAGATTTAACTGTAACATGTTATAAATAAAAGGGATTCAAAGTGACAACAAGCGAAAAATATATGGGGCGATCTGAAGTTCGTCTGTTAATCACTGGAAAAACAGACAGAGAGAGAGAGAGAGAGAGAGAGAGAGAGAGAGAGAGAGAGAGAGAGAGAGAGAGAAAGAGAGATATAAAAAAACACGTTAAGAAACAAGCATTTAAGCAATGAGATGTGCTGCTGATTGTAGTGCAATATATATTAATTAATTGTAATATACACATTATTTATTAATAATTTAAAAGTAAAGACAGAAATAAATAGTCTCAAAATGCTAAAAATGAATACAAATTTGTTTTTAAGACAGAAATAAATAGTCTCAAAATGCTAAAAATGAATACAAATTTGTTTTAGAATAAATATAAATTGAGCAAATGTAAATGATAAGTAAATTAATCAATAAAATATATTATATTAAACAACACAATATATTATATTAAACACAAAATTAAATAAATACAGACTTAGTAAGTAACAGTTTCGTTAATAATAATTTGTACTTATTTTTAGAATAAATAAATTTTATGCTATTAAGTATATTTTTCAATAAACACATTGGAATTTTTATAATTAAATCATATTTGCAAAAATATATATGTTTACAAAAATATCAAACATTACATTCTTCTTAAAACTAATGTAAATACGTAGAGTATGCTACGTTTTTTTTATACAATAATCTAGTTGATCGCTTTATTGACTTTTAGTTTATCTTATGTTCTTAGAATTAATTGATTTTTTATAGATAAGTTTTTTGTAATGTCTTTTTTTGAGTAATATGAGATGTGTAACTAACAATATTGATTTCATATCCGCGTTTTCAAACAATTAATTTATAAATAATTATATTTAAACTGTTAATTAAGTTAACTGTTAATTAAGAAAATTAATATTTCTGGTTTTAAGAACAAAGAAACATTCTATATTTTTGTTATGTACTTGGTTGCATATTTTAAAAAGATTAGTAATGTATATAATACACATTATAAAATATTGTGCATTAAAAACCTATAAATAATAAAGTTACTGTGATGTTATTCATTTTCTACATACGATGTGATGGAAGATAAATAGCTGTCGAAACAAAATGCAATTAAATTATAAAATAAAATAAAATGACATATTGCGCATACTAAATAAATATTTTCATTAAAATACTTCGATGCAAAAATACTTCATTAAATCAAGAATGATAATAATTTGCACGATTAGTGGAGACATATTATGCGATAATAAACTCGAAAATATTAAATTGTATGAAATAATTCCGCGTTTGTGTTAGAATTCGTTGATACTTCAAAGTGTGTTACTTTTTTCACAAATACGCGATAAAGTTCTCAGACTGCTTTCTATGCGGATTAAGCGCAGATCGCACAACTTTACGATAATTTCCTGCAGAATATTAAGCTTCATTGTAATTACCAACTACTATATGACGATACCCCATACCGTGTTCTTGCGCTCCGTTTGTAGAAACGCCATTAAGGATCTTTATGTCGCTTCATTTTCCACTCATATTTTCCGACATCATAATTATCGTATAAATTATAGTCTCTCTTCCTCTTCCTTCGAAGACGCTCATTGTTCATTTCGCACATATTTGCACTCATTTCTATTAATTCTGTTTCTGATTGCTTGCTCACTGTCGAAAAAAAAAGCGGAAACGACTAAATACAAAACTTAATAATTTTATGGCACAATGAGGAAAAATTAATTTATTTAATAAAATAAATACAATAATTTAAAACTGTTGGAAGATTTGTCATAGCAAATAATTATAAATTATATATTTCGCTTTAAGAGAAGTCTTATCTTAATTTAATAACAATTAAACAGAAAATTTTGTCTAGAATGTACGAATTTGCCTCAGCATATACAAATGGTAGAGTAAAAACGAGCACAAATTTAGAATAATGAACTTGTTCTATCAATACATTTAAAAAATACTCGTTACACTTATTCATAATAGTTTATTTCGATTACTTTTATTTTGATTACCTGATCTCGTCTTTAGTTATTAACTTTTTATTCGTCTTTTATTATTCTTTGCTAGTCGCGTTGTAAAAATATACCTACACATACACATTATTTAATATAAATATTAAACTAATTTTATTTTCTTTTAGCAATTATTTCTTATTGATAATTGCGTTTAATTTTTAGTACGTACATGTAGAAAATCTGACATATTATTTAACAGAAGAGTCCGTATCTGTTTGTTCATGTAAATTGCGATCACAGAAATGTCGATTTACTCGTTTTAATAAATGTCGACAGATGATTGGATTCCAAAACTTATAAATGTGCAATAACAGACACGTGATTGTCAATCGATATATTTTTTAGCTACAAACAACAATATATTCAATGTTATTTTGCACCTGATCGTCGCGCGTGTTTAATAAAACATCAGTGCAGCTGCTACAACGTGGGATTACAGATTTTTCACCTTTTCTCTCTTTTATTCTCTTGGATTAATAGAAAATTCATTTTTCCTTAGATGAAAGCATCGCGGCAAGCTTCAAACACGATATTGGCATAATCATTCGTTGAAGCGACCGCGCAAACGACCACGACACTGTTCGATAAAGTGTCAAAGTTCATCGTGCTTTTTACGGAAGTTGGCAGCAGCATAATGAGAATAAGCGCTGAATACACTTGGCGCTCATCTCTCGAATATTGCTTCCAAGAAACTTAGTTGGTGCTAAAAGATCTTCATCATTTAAATATAAATGTAAATCTCATTTAAAGAATAACTTTATAATTATTTTAAATAAAAAATATAAATGTGTTATATATATGTAGGTATAATTAAGGGCATCTTGTGTGAAGATACTACCAAAGACAGTTTTGTTTAATATGATTTATTATTCAGAAATTTAGATCGCACAGATAAGCAAATGTGGCTAATTTTACTTACTGCGACGCTAGCTCGTTCCTTCTATCTTCGAGCTACGCGCCCTAAAAGAAAAGAGAGAACATCGTCGACATTATGTCAGTGCATTACAGCTTCACGGCGTCGCAGTCACGTACTGTTGCGCGCGCGAGCGCGATGCGCCACCGGCTCATTAGCATAAGAAATAATCAGAAGCATTTGTTCCACGCGCTGTGCTCTGCGATTTTTAATTGACCGCGGAGTCGGCACGTACGCAGTTAAAGAGTCTTCGGCTAAGAATAATGAAGAGGACTGCCGTGTCGTGCTCATCGCGAACGCAAGACGAGTTAGACTAGACCGCATCATTTATCCTCATTGCCCTAAGGTCCTCGGCAGAAAGGCAACTCCTTCGCCGTTTCTCATGGCATCTATCCCCAATCCGCTCGGGACCCACTATCCCTGAACTCCGGTAAACGCGACGCGGTAATCGCCAGCACAGTCAAACACACCGACAAGCAAATATCGGGTGTCCTAAAACCATTAGTTTATTTAATTGTTTCCTAAGTTATAAATCTTGAACGAGAATATCGAGGTAATAATGATCTTCGAATAGAATTAAAAAATTTTATGCAATGTAGTTTTCATGCAAACAGATAACGAGATGTGCCATTTTATTTCGATGAAGTTTATATTCGTTTGTTCAAATTAAAAAGTATAGTAGCAAATGTCAATCTCTTTTCTGTTCTTGCTATAAAAGGCTTTAAATTAGCTAAAATATCTATACAATTGTAAAAGTGAATTTTTCGACACCCTATATACACATACGTGCTCAAAGAATTACGAATACAGACACGTGTAGTCTTGCTTACTCACTCGCACCATTCCTCTCTTTCGCGCCTACAGGGATGAGGGGATTGCTGAAACCTAGACGTTGAATCGAGCGCACCCTCGGGTACGAAGATTACGCTCTTTTTTTTTATCTTGATCGTAGTTTCTCTTCTTCCTCCCGTTTCTTGCTTCCAATTTTTTCGTACTTTCTCTTTCTCCACGATTTTCATATCTCAGTCGCATCAACATGAGAGCTGATAAAACTGAGAACAATCGACTGGGATACAAGTGACACTGTAGCATGTCAGCCGAATTGGCCACCAAGTTTCGCTGTGCTTAAAGCATAAAAAAGAACCGATGTATAAAATCGAATATAAAAAGATAAAATCACATGAGACGATGGAAAGTGAGATAAGAAAAGATCAATCTATTATTCTCTGCTGAAGTGAATTAAGTATATTGTAATTCGAAAGTAATTCGTAAACTTAAGTATAAAAAGATACAAAAAAAAACTAGATTATTGTGTGTAACAAAATTAAAAGAAATAATGGAAGAAGAAAAAAATATGCTATACATATAATGAGCTTTTTTAAAAAAAATTTTATCAAAAAAGAAAAATCAAATCCTCTTGTTTTGAATCAAAACTTGTTAGAAGTTTTAAATGTACATGCGTATGTGCAATGTGCATAAGAAAAATTGTTTGCTCGTTAGCAATGTTTGCTTGTTTACAGTACACGTTCTCTCAAAGATTTTTTTACATCAGATAAATTATTTTTTTTATGCCTTCATAAATATTCAAGATTATGTAAATATTTTTTTTAAATTAATACACTGTACGCAAATATATAACAACATTTTTAATATTCGTTGAATAATACGTGGAAATTAAACATCGAATGCGATAAGAAAAATTTAAAGCATCCGCTTTCAATATATCAATTCTATATAATTATAAATTGCAAAACCATGCATAAATTGCATACAGATTAATACAAGAAGAAACACGATTGCATTTTGAGAGTGACAATGGCGAGATACGTCATATTCTCCAAATTTCCGCAATATTTCTAGATTGACGTTATCAGTAATCTTTATTAACGCGGCATTAACAGCGCCACGAATCCTCACTATACGACTAAGATAATAGCCAGCTAATGGTCGATATTTTATCGGAGCTGCCCACGCAACGTTATCCAGCATCGATGTCTAATTTCACACTGATTTAATGCTACCGGATATTATGTCTGTATATTTACGCGATGTCCTAAGGTAATCTATACATTCATTACCAAAAATATCGGAAATCGCGTCGCACAATTGATATATTATTGACAGCATATGTTAATGTATTATCAAAGTCAATAGAGAAAACAATTTTGTTATATTAACTTCATTGTACTTTATAGTAATATGTTGATTAAACAGATACACTTTATATTATATTAAATACGAATGACAAGTATACTTAATGGAAATTACAATATTAAGCTTTGCAGAATACAAGTCACGAAAAAGTGATTAGCGATTTCGACGAATTTACAGTTAGAATTATGTCATTTATGTAGTAAACGTTCCGATAGAGATCTAGCAGTTGCAGAGTTGCTAATCCACTGCTTAGCAGCTGCTACCAAAATTACATTGTACAGCATTGTCCGAATAATAGTATTGTACTTTGAGAACTTCTAACCACAAGTCGTGAGCATCTGTTGTCTGAAAACCTCCAAGCCCATTTACAAATCTCCAATGTTCACCGTAGTAATTTACAACACTATACTTATACAAATGTGTGCGTGTGCACATAAGTGCATATCGAGTAACTTACTAATAAAGAGACACACTTAATTTAACTATTAACATTAGTTAAAGCAAACTAAAGTAAAATGTACCAGTTACTGAACATGACTCAATTATATTAGACGAAATGACAAAAGTTTTAGATATTTAGCTTTTGATGATATGTACGACTCTAATTAAATTTGTTATAAAATTTTTATGGACTACGAATTTACTTACAGTTACATATACATTAAAGATATTTACAATTTTTGTTATTTTAATAATTGGGTCATATCGACTAACTTTTATTAACTAATACACTTACTTTAATTACCGCTGAAATTTTTATTTGCCTAACAATTTTGAATCAATATCAAATTGTACTTGATCATTAAAGAGACAATTTACATTAATTAAGCATTAATTTTAAATTAATTTTATTAATTTTAATTAACCCAGTAGAATTATTCGCATAATAATTACGCTATATAACTTTATCCATCATTGTCGAGATTAAATTTTATTTAAGATCGCTAAAATTAATAATTTTGATCATCATTACTTTCATCATTATTATAAATCAGCGTCATTACACATAATGGAAGTCTAAATTGACACCAATAATTAATCGCTTTTAAAGTCTTTATCTAGTGAGAAACTGATTATGAGTTATAAAACTCACGTTTATTAGCGATAAATCAAAGCCATTGAAGATAAGGTGCAATTTGAGGGTACGCTTCGAGCACGCGTGACCTCAAGAGTAACAGGATCTTCCGGTGAATTGAGAGAGAGACCTGTAAATTCGATATAATAAAAACATTTAGCAGGGGAAGTCGTTTCGGTCCGTTAATCACTCCCGAGTGAACGAGCAATAAAATCCTGATGTACGTTTCAACTGACGGCTTCGCTGAAAGCTCGCCCACCCGCATTACGAGTTATACCTATGTGCACGTGCAGCGTACGAACAAGTGTCTCCGAATGTAGCGAACGTGCAAGGTGCAAAATAGGAAAAAAAAGATAAAAGCGATTAAAGACTTACATATAAACAACGCGAAACAAATTCCGTGAAAAAGGAGAAATTTTGCACTATTGTGCATTGCATTGGCGAGAAACCACTCGCTCGAAATCTATTTTTGACGAGGTAATTTTCTCTCTATCCGATTTGTGGGCAAAATTTTATAAGAATATATTATGAAGGAGATTTATGCAAAAAAAAAAAAAAAGAAGAGAAAAAATGTACGTGCAATAAATATATGTATGTGTAAAAGGAATTGTAAAATTCCGCAGCTATGTCGAATGCGGTGTATAAAGTATCGTGTATACCTTTGTGAAGATTATCAAGATAGTCCGCTTCAGCTGAAAACCTGAAGGCGGAACTTCGAATAATTGTATTTATATAAGTTTGACGAAACGTGATTCGTAATAGTATCAAGAGCTCCAACGATAGCTTTTGTCCGCCCCGTATACGTGCAACGCTGCATTTCCGGTTCACGTCCTCGATCGTCTATCGAACTGTTGCAGAATTTACCCTTCGTTTTCTCTTTCCGATCGCTCCGTCGCTCCCCTTTATCATGTCTTGTGTTTGTGATTTGCGCGAATGTATTGCAGGTAGAAATGTTTGAAAGTTCCACAGAATAGTTTGGTAAAGTTTACTTACGGACGCGATGTGCCGAAACGGGATTTTATTTGAAACTTCGTGAATGAGGGTTCGCAAACGAATTCAACTCTCTCGTATAGAAACGCTCGTAAAGCATCGATCTGTATACAAGAGTTGCACACGTTACCGCTAAATGAAATTGACAATTATGATACATTTTATAAAATCGCAAAGGCGTTAAAGATGAAGAGAAAGTATGTAGATTAATATAAAAAATCTCCGGCCATCAGAAAAGCTCATTTTCTAACAGTACAATATTATTAATTGTATACAGTTTCCTACATTTTTGCAGTTAATTAAATTGTAAAACTCGCAAACTGAATAACGTTCAATGGGGATAGTCGTTTTTCGCATAAGTCATATACGAATTCATGAATGATAGATGAGCAAATAGCACAACATAATTTGGTCAATTATACATATACAGTTTTCTACACTATACAAAAATGACTTGCTTTATTTTATTTTATTTTTAGGCGATACTTGTTCGGAGTAAATGCGATGGAATTTGCATGAGAATTCTGAGGTTTATTACTGCTGTATTTTTTCAACCGTTATGAGCTCTCTAATTCTCTCCGAATCACTGTAATAGTACTTTGACGAAACAGAAAACGGTACTTTCAGATATTTCCGCAACTTATCTCTCTTCTGTGAACACAAGTATTATTGATGCCGTGAAAAACGAGAAATAAGTACGCATCTTATTAAAAACTTTTCCATCTATTAATGAGAAGAAAATTTTTATGTAGCTCGAAACAAATGTTACGTAATGCATGATGTATGATTTTAATTTCGTTGAAAAGTCGTATTTAATATGAAAAACTAAATATATGTTGGCCATACATTAATTTATATAGAATCCTTTTTTTAATTTTTATTAAAGTTAAAGTTAAATTTATTTTTATTAAAGTTAATAAAATAACTTTTTTTATTTTTTATTTAATTTTTCATACAAGAGCATCTTTCTATAATCAATGTGTATAGCATTTAATATCCAATTTGTTATTTGCGTGTCAATGATAGATCATTAGGCAAGTTACAAACGCTTTTGTTGTGGAAAATGCATTTTCACACTCTGCGCCTATGCTTCCCATTATACTTACACCAACCGTAGACTCTGTCGACCGCTCTGATAATTTACATCCGGTCAAACTTTATGTTACCATGAGCTGCAGAAAGTGCATCTCGACCCCACGTTAATATCGTTGGCTAGCTATCGAGACACCGGCCAACTTTGGTGCCGCGAAACCATATTTAATATTTTAAGGTCACTAACATACAGCCATTGTCGCACATAGTATCCTGATAGCTCCAATGTACGTACACAAGATATTGAAAGCTGATCAATACTAATTTTGTTTCCTATTTTTTGTAAATAATTTTTATATTAATGGAGAGATATATTAAACTGTTATATATTAAATACATATTATCGCTCTTAATTATTGAAGTACTTTAATAAAAAGTATTAATAAATGTAATATTGCCTTATGTTAATTATTATAAGTTAAAACAATCATATAACATTTTACATCAGTTGTTATTATAGATATAATTTCTTAATTATTGAAATACGAGAAGTATATAATAAATGTTACCTAATGTTAGCTAAGCTAAAATACAGAACGGTAGATTACATATATAAAAATAAACAAGCACATTTCTTTAGAACTTCTTAGAATACTGCCGGCTTACTCGCCTCCCTCCTGTCCATCAACGTAAGTTTTCAGACAAAGTTTAAGGATCACTAGTAAACATTCTTGAAGTTTAGTGCTCCGTCATCTTATTTAGGCTGCGAAAAATTACATTTTGTTTTGCTCATCCATCATTCGTGAATTTAGCATATGACTTATGCGAAAGGTGACTATCCCCATTGAAAATTATCTAGTTTGCAAGTTTTATAACATAATAGTTGATTAACTGCGAAAAATCTGCTTGCTTTTTACTTTTCCGAGAGTATTGTTCTCATATCTTGCTTACAACTTTTAATTCGATGTAGCTTTCATGTTTATTTCCTATAATTAAACAACTCGATAACTGGCAATAAATTTTTGACAGATTTAAGTTTATCAGAGATAAAATATTACCTTTAAATCTCTACCTGATTTATTATATAATAAATTACACTGTCATAAAATAAATTTTAAATATATATGTTAACATATAATTAATTGATATTAAGAACTCTTTGTGATGGAGATGCAAATAAGAGCTTTTGTTAAAATCTAGCTAATGACTTGATATATGTCGCAATTTATTATTGAGTAGTTATCTAACTGTATAGAATTAATGCGCTCTTGTTTGTGACAATTAAAATATGTCAATTTGTGTTAAACAAAAAAAACAAAAATATTTTTATTAATTATTTTTCTCGTTACATGAACTCGTTCTATGTATTATTATGCGCAGATTCGCAAATTAACACATTTAAACATAATTTAATAATTAACTATATATTTAATAATAAAAAAATTTCTTATAAAAACGAAATATATAAAAAACTTATTAGATTACAAAATCAATAACGATAATAGCTAATGAGTTAAATGGTCGTGCTTAATCAACAAAAACTATATCGATCTCACAACAATATAATCAATACTGTATATTTATAAAAAGTTTAATTAATTAAAAACTCCACGCAACGCATACGTTTCGACTATTTTACAAAGTCATTCTCAATACGATTCACAAATATTTAAAAAATCTAAAAGATACAACAAATACAGTAAATGCGGTGTAATTGTTTAATTTGACTCATTGTTCAATTTGACGAACTAATAGTGTAAATATACATACATACTTATGTAATCTTAGTTTTTCCAATTCATTCTCAATAGTCCACAGTTATATAATCAAAAAAGTTCTTATATTAATTAATATTGATTTGTTATTTTAAAAAAATTAAAGAACAATTACTAATACAATTTTTCTTATTTTTTATACATTTGAAAAATAATATTAATACAAATAAGAGAAAATGGTTATATTCAATCAAAGTGAATCTTGGTAGCTAATAATATTTTTGTATAAATCTTACAATTTTTCCAGTTTGAGCAAACTACCCGCTAATTGTTTATCGATCTTGATCTCTAATATATAGTCTTAAACTGAAGTTGGAATATGTAATATCACAAATTAAAAATAATATTCTTTACACACACACATACACACACACATACGCGCGCGCATAAAAGTTTGCAAAGTTACAAATTAAAAGAAATAGAAAAAAATGTGTATAAATTCAAATTTATATTTCCTATAAATTCATGTTCACTCAAACTCGACGAGACTTCGATAACAACTTTCGCTTATTGTCAGTTACTAACTAACTGATAGCCACATGAAGTTCACGCTAGAAGGAAACTAGCATATCGAGCTTGCACACGAAAGTGGGTGCAACTTCTAAAGCAAAGATTCAATGAGTCTTCGAAGTCCGTGATATCGCTATTCGCGATAAATTGCTGGAATATCGATAGATCTCGTTATTGAATCAAGTCAATTAAAAATAAAATTATAAGTATGTACGTCAAAAACTTGTACATTAATGATCATTCCTGTAATTTTTTACGTTACACATATATTTTATTACTTTTTTAATTTTTTTAATTTTTCCTAAATTCAAAGGAGGCGTATATGTATTATTATAAATCTATTACTTTATTATTCCAACAAAATAAGAAAACAATCAAATTGCATTTTATTATTGCCTATTGAGGATCAAAAATTTAATTGTGATATTATAATATTTCAGTTTATATATATATATATATATAATATATATACATTATAATATTTAGTTATTAAAGGGGAGAATAGAACAAATCGGATCTATTTACAGTTTTAGCTTTTTGTAAAGCGCAAATAAAGTCCGATCGTTAAACTAAAAATATCATGAGGAAGGTAATTAAATTCCCTTTATTTTTGCTTGTGATCATTTTGACGAAAAAAAAAATGTAATGTGCAATTTTCGATCCGATTGAGAACCACTAATTCCCAACAGTTCTATTTTTTAACTTTTAGGTGGAATTTGAAGTTTTCTTCAAGATAGTAATATATTTTTATATAAGCATTGAATAAAACCGAGTAATTGAGCAATCAAATTTACAAATTTTATTCAGAACAAAAATTTGTGAAAAAATAAAATAAATTTCAGGAAACAAATAAATTCATTCAACTTATTCTGAATCTGACGATTCATAATATTTTACATAAATGTTTCTACAACCATATCTATAATCGATTTAGTGTCAATGCTTGGACCAGCTTGCGGTTTTAATGCAATAAAATACAAGGCTTGCATTTTTTTTCTTCAATAAATAAGCTTAGCTCAACTTTTTGGTAGCCTCTTTTACTTTGTTTTCCACTGATTTTTCTATTTGTGTTCGTTTCATCTCTTCTTATAAAGCAATAGCTTCCACGATAGCGTTAGTTAAAATGTTGCTTTTTCCAGGCTTTTGTCTTCGAGCTGTATTTTTACGCGGAAACATTCCGTTGTGGCGCACGGTATGGTCGGAAACACATTCACTTAGTCTGTGTATAGTCTAGTGTACCAATAATCAGAAAATTTTACATTAAATTAATCACCGATATAGATAGTCGAATGTTACTCAAAAACAGGTCCGATTTGAACACGAATATTTTTTTATTTTAAAAAAAATTTTACAATAAACAGCAAAAGATCACAAAACGTGTAATATTTTTAAATTCTACATTTCTTAATTATTTTAATTCAGTAACTTTTAAAATTTTTACACCTTTTTTACAGAATAATTAACAAGGATTTCCTATTCTTGAAAAATGATTTGTACAATGATTGAAAATACATATTTACGTATATTCTATATGAATGTTATATGATAGAGAACTGGCAAACTGCTGTCACGCGTTCAGTGTCTTATAATGACTTTACATTATAAATGGCAACAGATATACTCTTAATCTCAATTGATTTAAATGCTAAAGATCCTATTTGAAACATGGTCCGATATACTCCATTCTCCCCTACGTTTTTAAATTCGATACAACGCACAATTCAACATAACTGCAAATATGGTATATATTGTATATATGTATAGTATGTACATATTCAATTCATATTGAATTATTTAAGCATCAAAGATCCAGCTTTGATCGTTATAGGTCTTTAATTCCTATATTTTGTTGATTGTGCTCATGTATGTTATTATCTTGGATTAGTATTTGTTTTTATATTATATATACGAAAACGTTCAGTTTCCAATTCTTGTCTAATACTTGGAGCTTGTGAACACATTTCGCCTACCTAAATTCGAAACAATTTTGCTGTTACTTAATTAAAATAATTTCCGGGATCGTATCAAGAAGCGTGAGGAATACATGTGAATTCTCACGTGCAACAAGATTCCGCGACTCGTTCGAGAAACGGCGTGAATCTAATCTTCCGATGTAACAGAACTTCATAGACTCGGTACATATCCGGTCTACGTGCTAGGCTGCATTTGCACGTTGTGTCAAATGGAATGCAGCAAGCGTGGCACAATTGAGACCTCTCAACCTGGGATCTTCGAATTGCGTTTTGATCGCGAGACATCGTCTTATTGAGTGCCTCGAGGGAATCGATCAGGCATTCTTAAAGAGCACATACTTCTTCCATCCGTCACTATAGAATAATTTAAATAAATAACTGGTACATAATTTACAAAATAAATATTAAATTATTAATAAATAAAAACGTAATAAAATTTTGTTGTTAAAAGGAATTTGTATATAAGAAATAATTTTTATTATACATGTTTTGATTACAAGTAAAAAAAAATAACCACAGGCCCATGAATTAAGTAATATTATGCAATATTTTGTAAATTATAAAATTTTTTATTTTAAAACTTTTCTTATTTATATATCCAAAGCATATGAGAAAAGAGCGATTTACTATATTTCTGTTTTTGATGAAATTAAGCTACAAAAGTGTGTTTAACACTTCAAGCATAAAACGAGAATAAATTTTATTTTCTTGCTTTTTAGACTTTGCTTTCAAGGTAAAATCGCGTTATCATGCTATAACAATTTCTCCCCAATATTCCGCTTAAAAGATACTGGAAACATATTTAATATATTTTCAAAGCTTATGTAGAATGCTCTTATTGTGATTACTAGGCTTTAGTAAAAAACGTTCAAATATCTTATCATTTTAAATCTAACCTACAATAATTACTCTCATCCGACAAGATCGATACGAACCGAGGTGTAGACATTCCCAGGACATTTGCATATTTTATGACGGTCGTAAGATATAAAATGAAGTCCATCACGAGATACGGGCAGATGTTTTAAAAACTTCCTGACGCTTCCCGTTTATCATTATGAGTTGCGCGAAGGAGCAGCAAGATGATTAACTCGAAAGAAAATGAGAACGATGTGAAAAGAGAAGCCTCCGCAACAGTTCAACGATGATTAATCCGCCGGCTTTATCAATGTGTAACTTGTGCGAACTCGTTACAAATTAATTAAGCCACGCAAGTGCCAGAAGAATGTGATTTATTGCGCTCGACATTATTACAACATACAATTATAGCCACGCATATCCAGCTATGGAATTTTCGGAAGTTTCGTTACAATTACAAGAGACTTAAAAAATTATAGATTACATTAATTTCTGTCTCTAATCTATATATTGTAATATTTTTGAAATCATATTAATTATTCTAATTTTATACTACATTAAGCTAAACATGATTTCATCTTGTATATATTATACATATATATACTATAATATATATGTGTATGTAAGTATTTATTTCTCTAAAGTTTTTAGAATAAAATCTCACTCCAAGAGTATGAAAATAATACAACTATTTTTGGAGAAGAGTGAAAATATTTTACTTATTGAAAAACAGTGACATTCTTCGCTCTATTTAAGTAAAGTCTCACTCCAAAAAAAAGTGAGATTAATCTTCTTTGAAATGAAATTTCACTCAGAAAGAGTAAAAACTCTCACTTTTTTAAGAAGAAAAATATTTTTGTTCTTTTCTGAAAATGGCTGTATTTCCACTCTTTTGAAGTAAGATTTCACTCCAAAAATTTAAAGAAATTCTTAAAACTTTATTATTATTAAAAAATTCTTTTTTTTGTGTTACATTATAAATATATATTAGAAAATTACACTATAAGTTTTCATTAATAATTAACAAAATTTTATACATTAAATAATCTTTTACTAGTTACAATTTATAACAATTAAAATGTGCAACGATTTGTTAAATAATCCATTAATTTTCCACCATCAATTACAATTAATTACTCGCTAATTAACTGTTAAGTTAAATGGTTTAAACGGAAAATTCGACTATAAATTATTTCGACTTTACCTTATTTTTAAAATAATATCTACAAAATCATTATACGCGAATAAATATTTGAATTAATAACATATAAATGCTTTTATCGATTATCAATTCTAATAATTGTTTTTTATTTTAAGTTTGTTAAGAGATTAATACATTTTGCAATATTTCGCGATACAACGAAATTCAATCCTTTCAAGCTTATTTTGTTGATTTTTATTTCTTTCAATCTAATTTCGAACGTCAGATGCCGAAGTACTTCACAGTAATGCGCTTTTATCGTACCAACTGCAGAAAAGAATCCAGCTTGGACAATGCTTTTCACGATCAAAAGAAACTCTCAACATTATTTTACCTTTATCCGTGCACATTGGAAATTTTACCAATCTCTACGTTGATGTATGGATCGAGATTCTCATTAATTCATTTCTGTAATTAGATTGAAAAAGAATCAAAGAGGACCAAACATAAATGAGTTTAACAAATACTTTATTCTACTCGTATGTGCTATTCTTATATAGTACTTACGTTTATATGAAAGCTTGAAAAATATTTAAATATTTTTTAATAATTCTATTTTATTTTGCAAAATTAAATTATTTTTTCTTACATTTTCTATTTGCTTTCAATTCAATATTATTCAAACATCATTCATTTACGAGTGAACGGCACATAATGAAGTTCGATCCAAGTGATAAATAGGGAACGTGTTAAAGACAAATCTGACAAATGACGCAGTCAATCACGCACTTTACAACCAATTAAATTGTGAATGTCTGTCTGGATTCCGGAAAGCGGCAAAAAACGCATCAAAAAAAATTTAATGTTAGAAAATTATATGCCATTACTTGCAACTAAATAAATGCAATCGAAAATTAATGATATATAATATTACACGTTATAATAATATCATACATAATTATAGTGCAAAATATAATAATAAAATATAATATGCAATATTATTAGTCCAAGAAAGAGAGAAGGGCGAGAATATTTATTGTAATAGACAATAAATTTTATAAAACTTATTTTGTTCATTTATAAAACTTATTTTGTCAACTCTAAAGTTGACCCTACATGATTAATAATACGAGTATTGATCAGTAATATTGAATCAGTAATACTAATATATGTTTAACATATTTCATTTCAGTTTTAAGTACATTTATCTATTGTACTGTAACATACTGTGACATGGATTCTAATAAAGCGATATTGATGCTCATGAATAAAAATCCAGATCACTGTCAGCATTCTACGTCAATCTATCAATTAATCACATATGATAATTGTATAATATTATCAGTATTTGCTAATGACAGTATTATTGACCCTATAGAGTCATCTTAAATGACTGAGTACGAATTTGCATCAGCAAAGTTTCCAACTTGTGGATATTTGAGAAAATTGGTTTTATTTAATAAGCATAGTTTTGAATGAATAACGTTTTATTTTTCGACAATTCAATGTTATCAACCAATTAGTTTGAAAATTTTACATTAAAAGATATAGAATTTGCTTTGTTTCTAACTTTCAAAACGTTAAAGACGCTTCGTGTGAATTCACACCCATTAAGTGTTCCTTATGAATGTTCAAAAAGAATGCATTCCTTACGGGTTAACCACACATGATCAATAACATTATCAGTATTTGTTAATTATTGACCGTATAGAACCACATTAAAAGAACTCCAAAACAGAACTAATAAGTGAATTTTCAGGTATTATTAATTAACTTATTTAAACAGAATTAATTATTCTTAGTATCTTATGATTAGTTATAAAAGGGCTCGAGTTGATATCTTTTTCGCTTTTTCTAAGCTATCGGCTATCGATTTTCATTTCTATCCAAAAGTAAAACAATTGCTGAAATGTCGTCCTTTCAGAACTGCTGACGCAGAGTGCACACTGCTGCGAAAACAGTATACTAAAAGCGCTAAAAGAAACTCACGCCACTATTTTTCAGAACTTTACAATTACTGAGCAGAGAATGCATTGTCGTATCTACGAGGTTAATATGACGGCAAAAGACGCGAATCCCAACACTCTCTCATAATAAACAAAGTGCCAATTATGTTTTATCTAGATGATTAATAATGAAACGCGCGACACTTTATCTATATATACAAGGTGACCAATAAGTTTTGACAAAGAGCTCATACATACATACATAGAGCGAACTAAATTGATTGTAAGTTAAAAAGTCCTCTACCATTTTAAAGTTTTTAACAATTTTTTTTAGTAACCCAATAAGCATAATGTCTAAAATCGATGCTCTAAAAACAATTTTAAGATATCTAAAAATTCTTTAAGAAACATTTAAAATATTTCATAAAATTTCCAAAAAATAATTTTAAAGTTGTCTGTTGTTGTTACATTATATATATATATATGATTTACTCTGTGTATATATATATATATAAACACATAAACAATAAAATTTACAATTAAAGCAAATTGATAAAATTGACTTTACCATATATAAACGTTTTAAATATTTAAAAATTTAAACTGAACAAGTTTATATATCAACAAACGAATAAAAATAGCAAGAAAACATGTTAACTTGTTAAAGCGAATTTAATATTTTTCACTGTCATAGAAAATGGAATATTCACGTAAGAAATATTTACCTCCTCGTGAAAAACAATATACGTGCATATTCCATAGCAGAAATTGTGCCGAAAAAGACAGGAAACAAATTTTATTTATGCTCACGCGAAGGAGATAAGTCACCTAGGTGAATCTCGGAGTATATTGCGGTCCAGGTTTCTCTCTTCTCTCATGCGGAAGTCGACTTACATGTCGTCGACCGTGGACGATATAGTTCGAGGTGATGGCACAGAAATATATGATCCTAATGTCAGAGATTTAAAAGGATTTAATCCTCTTTCATAAAATAGTGATAAAGCTACTTTATGTGAATTTTATATATTATATACACATATATATACATTATTGTATATTGTATAATATACATATACACATATGAATGTGTGTGTATGTGTAAGGATTGTCTAATGGCTTATATATTCTGATACTGAAACATAGCGATCTTTATCCGAAAATATTAGTTACATATATTTAAATATTTTAAATACATATTGTGACGATAAAATAAAGCTAAAAGAAAAAATTAAAACCAACTTAGCTTTGCAAAAAAAGTATTTATATCTGCATATAATCACACCTATTGCATGTTTTCAAGACTTTATTTAAAAGAAATTTTTTATAATAAATTTGTATATTAAATATTATTTTGCATACAGAATATTTGCACTTTTTCACACATTTATTTTTCTAATTTTAATTTAAATAAAGATGCTGCAAAACTCTCATAGATAATCTCTTCTGAATTTAGTCTCACGGCAGTAAGAATATTTTTCCGACTTGTTTTAATGTAACAGACAACTTAGATTGTCGATCGTAGAGATATAATTGACTGCTGACTATGCGTCAATAAGTGAAAAATCTCCAATAAATGTGCTTGATTTTCAGAGACGCGAATGCATCGCTTGGGAAAACGAACTCTTACGTCAACGTCAAGATTTATTATTTGATTCGCCGGAAGAAGACGACGTGAAACGACGGAGACAAGTTTTACTTGTGTCCATCCGATGAGATCATATTTTATAAAGGTACGCGTAAGAGACAAACGTATCCGCTTTCTCGGCCATTACCGATGGACGTCAAGCAAAAAATGAGAAACTTTTACATAGCAGTCATTATATTCTGCAATGCAGCGCTCTCGATTCCTCGCGGAGGACATCAATTATAATTATTCTAACAACGTACATATATTGTAATATATATATATATACATACTATCGTCAGAAAGTTTAAAACCAAGCGTTTTAAAGACTTAATTTTGCGTTCTTTTTTTTATTTAAAATATATGTAAGTCCAATTTTATTTGTCACAACATTGTAATATGACTCTGAAGATATATAATTAAATAAAAAGTAATTATTTTGTTTATAATTATTTGTTTTATAATTTTATCCATAAATTATGTGTTTTAAGATTATATCACATTGGTCCTAAACTTTCTGACGATAGTGTATATATGTGTATGTATACATGTAATCGTATTAACCTTTAAACTGAAGAAACATTTTTGATAAACAGTGCATAAGAATATTAATTACTGCGTCCTCTCACAACGGTGAAATTTATTTTTGAATATACATATATCTGAGAATTAAAGTTGACCAACTAATATGTGATTTTACTGAGAATTTATATTTCAAGTATCATACACTATCTGATAATGCACTAGATTACAGTGCTTAATAAATAATCCTGTGTACATTAACTATCTACTATCGCCTTATATAATATACTCTAATTTGCCAGAGTTATTACAACAAAGTTGACTATAATGCAAAAGCTTTATTATTGTGTTGTATATAGGTAAAATGGATGTAAACTTTACAATACGGTGAAACATTGAATTATTACATTCCGGAAATACCAAAGTTAAAAATATAAGAGCAAATTTGTTATGTATTACAATACAGTAATTGTTCACAACTGTTATCAGCAGTCTACATATATATAATACATATGTATATGTTTATACTTCATAAAATTAAGTACTTTGTATAATAATATATAATATCAATTATTAGCTATTTGTTAATAGATCCGTATGTTAAAATAAAAACGTAAGAAACAGAGCGTTTATTATAATATAACATTATAAACGAAGTTCTATTGAATATAAGTTTTATAAAATCTTATGTACACGGACAGAATATAATTTTGCTAAAATACCTAAAAATATTTAAAAAGTCAGGTACAGATCTAAAATTAATTTTGTTAGACCATTAAATTAATTATGTAGGATACTCTAGCATGATGAGCAATGCTGCAAGCAATTTTAATATTCTATCAACCAGTTTAAGCAATCTACATAATTATTTTGATAATTCAACCAAATTATTTTCGTATCCGTATCTAGCAAAATTTTTTAATGTTTTAGCAAAACCGTTGTATGTGTGATCTTAATCTGATTTTGACGATCCCAACAAAGGTTGAATTATTAAAATCAGTGAATAAACCGCTTTAAACTCTACAACCTTTATTTGAAACAGTTTTTCTAGATAATTTATATTTTTCGAAATAATTTTAGAGTTCCGGTATCTTTTCCCTATCGTGTATTATAAACGCCTCTGTATTATAAACGCTCACGTTTTCTATAAATGAAGTTGTTCGCTGCAGTGCCAGTGTTGAAACGTCCGATATCACTTGCAATTCACTGATCGAGGAAGCATTGATGTCTGTAGTGAAGCTGCGCTTGCGCAAGTGAATGTAAGCGCAAGCAGACATATCGGCTTCCTGTCCTCTTTCTTTTTTTCTTATTTATTACGCGGCGAGGGTATTCGCTCTGTTATCCGGCCCGACGGAAAAAGCTCGCTATACCACTCTATCTTGCGGCCTTTCGCGAAGATCGGTAGCAAAATGCGTTATCGCGTCATCGTAAAAAGACATGTCGCACGGTTCGATGCCGCGCGGCTCTTCGATGTTGATAAAGTCTCACAAGACGTCCTTTTTCGGAGTACTTTTCCTTCAGTTGTCGTCGTCTTCGTCGTTGGTTCTCGTTTTGTCGCAGAGCTCCCTCGTTATTGGTCGCTGGAAGGATCTGACACCGACGAAACGAATGGAAAGGGTGAGTGGAATCCTGATGGGACCTCCTCATCCTCAGTTTACAATCCTACTCAGTTTGAAAATAAGGAGAATAAGCGGGGCATCTTTTATTCCCGACTCACTTTACGAGTCACGATAATAAGCGTGAACGAGACTCTTACTTAATTTGTTAACAAAAGCGACAGATATAATACGTGGAAGACTCGTTAACAATAAAAATGCCGTTTATTCTCTGAAAAAAAAGTTAAAATATTTACATAACTGAAAACTACTCGTATATACATATATGTATATACTTTCAATGTATTATCGTATCTTGCGTTATTATATTATATTATATAATATGCTAGCCGTTTAATAGCACATACGCATTGTATGGTCAATTAAGTACTCAATTCGATTAGTTCTCATGTAGGTCATATAGCACACAACTAATTTATGTGTGCACATAAATTAATAATACATTAACGATACAATTCAATCTTACTAGGCGTGAAATTGACGCTTTGCAGTCACAGTTACGTGCGAGTAAAATCATTTGATTTGGCATTCACTGATAATTATAAAGGTATGCTTATCCGAACGTAATGTATTGAATTAATACAAACAGTTTGATTACTTCTGTATTATTGTCACTCAGTATTATATCTCGATCAGAAAACCTGCATATTACACATTGAAAGTAAAAAATAAAATATGTCATACAATGATTATTTGCTAATTCAAAGTTTTACTTCCGTATGATGCAGATAAAATAAATTCATAGCCGTGAAACTCCGTTTCGCCGAGCGCGATGAAAAATCTGAACGTCGTCAGGAACGATATAAGCTAAAAGGAAATAAATAAAGTAAAATACCGAGAATACATTTTCTTCGGGTGTGAAATATTAAATAGACCAGCGACGATTCCGCAAAGCAAAACACACATACGTTTCTTGTGCAAATCGCATGGAGTACGCGAGTAGGCAATGCATTTGTCAAATGTACTGATATTACAAGTATTATCTCTGTATTTAGCGGTAACTTTCTCAATATTGCACTTTTGCGCATATATTATTTTTCCAAAAACATTCTCGATTAATTAAGCAAGCAAGGCAATTATACTTTCGGCCCAAAACGATTTTCGTTATATTCATAGTGGCCCACGATCTGAAATTACTGTAAGTTATTGCACGTAGCTGCAGAATTTAGTAGTTTACAATACGTAATAATTCTTGCGGTAATGGCGCTCGTAAAATGCACTTTATCACGCCACTTCCAGAACTCGCGACACTGTTCGTACAGTACAAAGTGGCCGACCAGAATGCACGTTCATGCAACATACACGGGACATCCCTCGCGGCGACTAATACGACTTTAGTTTTCAGCGTTGTTGTTAGACTACATCCCTCGTCGTATCAATATTCATAACATTATATGCAACCTGCGGATACCGCGTATCCATCTTCGACCATGTAACGATTCGCTATTCGAACGCGGTTAAAAATTTATTTCACTACCACAGGAAATGTGATGTGCCGGTAGAACGAAGAAAACATATCGCTTCAGCTGGTGGATTTATCGCTGCGTCAACCACCACGCGGCTTTGCCTACTCGTGCAAAATAAAAAAGAAGAGAGGAAAAAAAAACCGGCCTCACTTCATCGTATAAAACAGACGTAGACTAAGAATCTGGGACACCTAGTCAATCCGGTGAAGAGACTGAGAACCGTGTTTTATACCAGGCTTTTCGCACCGAATCAGGATAGTATGTCTTACACGACGGCAGATAATGAAGATTTAGCACCACGAGCAGATTTTATCACTTTACACCAAGATTTGTTTCCTCAGTATCGATTCGGTATAATTAAAGGTATATATTAAATGCGGCATATATTTGAAACAATAATGACGAGATAATATAATATTAATTACAAGAAATTGATTGAATAATAGCATTATATGTGTATATATGTATATCTGATATTAGAATTTTCTAAAATATAATATTAACTTAAAAGAAAAAATATTCTTTTTTTCCTATTTTTTTTTTTTTAAATAAAAATATACAACAAACACAATTTCATTTTCCTAGTGAAAAGAGTAGTGATCAATCAATATTGTCTTTTTTATTCCTAACAGACGATACTGTCGACTTTAAACGATCCCACCTGTTTCTCGACGTGTCACTCTCAATCTATCGCTTTAACGTGTATCGGCGCTCGCCGTAACAGAGTTACAACTAATCTGACCTGTTTATCTCAATTCAACGGTATATTGCTTATTTTCCCGTTCAGCGGATGACGTTACATTGAAATCTACGAATTTTCACGTGTGCGACTGGCGAAAACCTAACACGTACACGTGTGACGTTCCATGTGAGTACGTACACGTGAAATCGTATCGACAGCGGGACAGATTGCGTTGTATTTCACATGTGGCGTGTTATACGTGTGCAGTACCCAGCCGCAATTCGACCAGTTAAGTGACCGGAGCCAATCGTCACCATGGACCAACTGCCGACAGCCGAGAAACGAAGTAGAAACGTAGTTTCACGTGTGATGCGGTTCCCATGAACCCACAAACTATGGAGAGAGAATAAGAGCCAGAGAAAGAGACAGGGAGAGAGACAGAGAGAGAGAGAGAGAGAGAGAGAGAGAGAGAGAGAGAGAGATATCTACTTCGACACGTCGACCATGGAGCTTCGTTGGTTAAACGGCGGATTTATCGCGCTCCGTTAAGTCAGCGTAATTGAGATGTTCAAGCTCGACAATCGGGGCCGGCGAGCTCGGTGGTTCGAAACGATTTAAGGGGACTAACGAAGGAAATACCGTTGAATAGATCAATAAGAAACGATTACCATGGCATTTCTAGAAATACGTCTTACATGCCAAATAATTTATTTAGGTATACTCACATATATAAATTATAAAATAGTAGATTCTTACTGTATTATATGTACATCATACACATTGTATCTATAGCAAATATATTATACATACATGGATCTATAGACCGAGTCTATAAATCCGTATAGGATAACTCCGGTATTTACACCAGCGAGGATTTATGATACACTGCACAAATTATAAAAAATAGGAGTGGCGATAAATTGCATGTAATCATTTTTACAAATGCCTTTATATATATATATGTAGCTATATATATATATATAGCTTTTTATGATTTTAGTTTTTTACTGTTAATTTATAATAATAAAACTGCACAGAAATTGATTTGTCAATGTAGTAAGTTATAGCTCAATTACGTATCATAATCTACGTAAAATTATTACTATAGGAAGTGTGAAAGGCTCAGTTCATGCCCAAAGCACACAAAGTGTCCAAATTGAATTCGATTCATTAAATGCGATAAATACATTACATCATTATATGTGCTTCATATCATAACATTTGTAACATATATGAAAAAAATTGGAATTGTAATCTATTATTTTATATAAATATTAATCATTTTCATTCTTTAATAAAACTTTGTAAATACATTTTACAAATTATGTTACTTACGTCTTATTTCTATATATTATTTGTAAATTTGTCACGAGCTGTACGTCACGAGCACAAAATGTTTTTAATACAAAAAATATTCTTTAAATCTTTTAGAGTAAAGTTGAACCAATATTTGCAAAAAAAAGAGTGAGATTTTATTCCTTTGAAGTGAATCTTGTTCGAAACGAATAAAATCTTATTTTTAAAAGAATGAAAACTTTCCACTCTTTTTCTAAGGTGAAAATAGAAAAATAGGAAATAGTAGAAAAAATTTGATTTTATGTAAAAAGTTTGATTATGTTAATATAAATAATACAAAATATTTATATACATAGATAACTAATTAAATATAATATAATCGATGGATTACTTTGTTATAAAGCTTTTCATCTTTAATTTTTCTCCAATTGATTAAAACTTAATAATTAGATATTGCCATGCGCGCGCGACTAATTAAAATGTTTCCAGAAACAAATCACAAGTTTAGCAAAAAAATCAATGCTGAGCAGATAAGCAAATTGGATTACAATCAAGTTGCTTAATTAAATGAATCCTTTGTTCCTCAGATTGACAAGGGAGTTAAATGCTTTATAAGAGAAACTCTTTGTAACTTTCATGAGTAATGAACTCTAAATCGATCATGTACCCAATAATTTTGGCGTTTCATAAAAAGAGTGCATCATTATAATTCGCTTTTGTATCATTTTAAATGCAAATGCGAAATTTAATGAGCATTTTTTTTCAAGGAAAATCGAGAATACGTTTCGAATACCTCTTTTCGTCAACCTCTGATGGGCAACCTCGACATCTCGTATGCATAATGTATTATTTTAATTTCCACGATATGACAACGGCGAAAGTAAGCGTCAGGATGCATAACACAGTAACATGAACAGCAAAGCGCGTACGCATACACGCCGTTTTTTCCGCTATTTTAATAATTTCATATTCATTCATTCGCGTTTACCGCGACGTTGATATGAGAGATCATATTTCACGCGATAGGATGTAGGGTTGCCGCGCAAACCACGTCATTTTTCACAATGCTTCACGATTAACAAAATTACCCGCGCTAGTATTGCAGCCAATAGCAATGATCTATAACACACAATTATCTAACGATCATGCCCTTCAGCGATATTCGATAACATATGTCTAAACAATGTATTTGAATCAAATATAGTTAGAGGAAGATATATTCAGAGATGTGTAACGCGTATCACATTTTTATATCTATTACGTTTAATAAAACATTATATAAAACATTTTATTTGTAAAAAGTTGATTATTAAAATAAAAATTATATTATAATACATAGAAAAACAATTATAATTACATATTATATTTACTGTAATAGTTATATATATTATATCCCAAGTACCACGTACGTTTTATATACATTTCCTAAACATATCCAATAAAATGTTTTA
This sequence comes from Cyphomyrmex costatus, assembly GCF_001594065.2. NCBI lineage: Eukaryota > Metazoa > Arthropoda > Insecta > Hymenoptera > Formicidae > Cyphomyrmex > Cyphomyrmex costatus. The sequence goes on along the minus strand of NW_017275477.1, from coordinate 614,072 downwards.
TAATCGTTAAGCATCAATAAGATTTCATCGGAAACGTTTTGAAAACCATAATTATAAATGTATTTTTCACGTATTTGTGATACAACAATAAAACAAATATTGTAATTTTTTAGTTCAAAATTTTATACACATACACACACACATATATATATATATATATAATATAATATATGTGTATGTGGCGTCGAGTGGCTCACCGCTCCGTGCGATTGACTCGCGATCTGTAGACCCGAGTTCAATCCCACGTGCGATTTTTCGTGTTTAATGAGCCAAAAAATGGCTCTACCTGGTGATAAAAAGATCTATGATCATCAGCGCCGTTCGGATTCGGCGTTAAACTGTAGATCCTATACATACATCAGTATACATCAGTATACATATCAGTAGATATTTGTCTCTAATATCTGACTGAGGTAGGATTCTGTGGATCAATCACCCACAAATCCGAAAAAAAAAAAAAACAATCTGATTCGAGAAACGAATATAGGCCTCGGACAAGAAAGGAAGAGGCCTATAGACGTCCTATGCTCCACATAAGGAGATAAAAGGCCATTATATTATTAATATATGTGTATACATAGTTAAATAATGTTTTAAAATTATTGACTGTAAGAATTTTTCAAATATACTCGTAATACCATGCTTTATTTACATAATATTTGTAACTATATAATATAACATTTTGTAATGAAAGATTATATACAAAAAATAATAAATATATACGTTAGTGCATTAAAATTTATATTATGTATATGAATATATATTTTTTTTATAGAAGAAAAATGTTCCTTTTATTCGTGAAAAGAATTTAATTTTTCACGGAATTAATAAAGTAACGTATTTTGTATCCATATATATATATTTTTTTAAACAAAATTAAATAAATTATTCGAAAAAATTATTATTTTAATGATTTATTCAACTTTATTTTAAAACAATATTAAATTTTTTAAAGGACCGTCAATGTGACAACACAACCAATACGAATCAAAGCCTATAACAGTCTAGTTGGATCTTAATTGCTTTATATAGGCTTTGTAGGCTTCGATTTATTTTAAAAAATATGTACGTATACATGCATATGTGAATGCATTATTTAAATAATTCTGTGCAAGAAAGTAAATTTTGTTCACAAATACTGTTTTTTTCACAGATTAAAAGAAAATAGTATTTTGATCATTTCTTAAACGTTTTTTTATTAGAAAAAAGTTTTTTTGACATTTTTTAAATAGAGAGAGACATTTTAACCAATCAAAAACGTTTTCAAAACTTACGAAACATTGCAAAGAAACATTTGTGAAACGAATATGTGCGCTACCTGGGGCTGTTATTATTTATATATATATTTCTCTCGTTTATTTCATGTTAAATATAAAACATATTCTTTCTTCAAATATCATGCATTTGACTTATTACTTGATGGTTTCAAATTTATTTTATTGTACCAAAGCTATCTCTCGAGCGCTATCGTAATCAGTACTTTCATTTCAGCTAGTTTCACTTCAAACAGTAGAAGACAAAGGCAGTAATAAGATCAAAGTGTCCTCATACTCGTTACGATTTTCATTATGTGCTCTGGAGCATGTAGCCTATCTGCGTGACTTAACTCGCATTGATGAGTACCGGGAAAGTGTACTATATGCCTTACCAACTATGTAGTTATATTATGTTTTGCATAAATATTGTAAAATATTATATTCATAAATATTGTAAAATTATAGCTTTATATTACCTTGAAAAGCCTTAAAAGAGATTTTTTCTGCGTCTTCAAAATTTTATTTTTTCCTGTTTTTCTCCTCCCCCTCCCCCTTCCTCCTTTTGTCTTTTGCAAACCTTGCATTTCTTACATTTTTTTTCAATATTTATTTAAGTCATAAAAGAAAATATACAAGATATTTTTAGTAAATTATCTTTTATGGAAATTTTAGGAAATCGCGTTAATTTGCGTTATATTGCACAATTATGTATAATACAGAGTCTTAGGATTTAATGAACAAATTGCAGGAATATTATAAATAAAAATAAGAAAAATATGTTATATGAAGAGTGGCTAGAAATGCTTTATTGCAAAGTTATAAACAAATGTTGAAAAAGGACATTTTGATGGAACATTAGTATTTTGGTGGCACTATTTCATAACGATGAAAATCTAATATCTATTCGTTTCAAGCATATATCTGTTGTCTTTTAAAGGCTGAACAATTTTCACAGTGTGCTCTGATGCAGCCTATCTGCGTTTATAATTATGAACATTTATTATAGGTATATTATTGTTATCATATGTATTTACTATATGTAGGTACTGCATTATATTTAATGATAATAAATCTTATGAAAAGGACAAAACGAAAAAAATATTTTCCCTCTAACAAATATAAAATATGAAGGAACAACGTATAATAAAAATAATATTGTACAAAACAATACTAAAATGAAATCAGTAAGTTCAGAGACAATTGTAACGTTACAACTGATCCCAGGCTTTGATGTTACTATTGTTCCGATATTTTATGATTCATGGAAAATTTTTTAAATAAAAACCTACATAAAGATCAACTCAAATGTAAAAAAACAATAAAACATCAATATTGTACCTTTGTTATAAAGAAAAAAATTTTTAATTTTGTGCACGCAGTAAAAGTTACTTGATGCATGAAAAAAGTAATTTCCACTCCTGCTGAGCATGTTCCGCGAAAATCAATATGTAACGATTCAATGCCTATCTGTTTATAGAATTTTATCACGATACGTACACATATCTGTTACAGTTTAAGAAATATTAACGATGTTACTATTGTACTCTGTTACTTTTGTCCCCGGTCTCCCCTACTCTGTATGTGCGCGCGCGCGCAGGCATACACACAGCAGAGAGAGAGAAAAAGAGAGAGAATACAGAATGACTGAAAAATCACATTTTAATTATTCGATGTATAATATAACAGTGAGACACTATAAATATTTGATTGATTATAACAATTTATAATTAATATTATTTTTAGCAGGTTGTTGCTGTAAGTATTTTATTTGATTGATTACAATTATAACACTTTTTGCAATGATTACGTGTACATTCGTAACTCTATAGTTACTTACTCTCTAAATACCTAAACTAATCTCAGTTAGCAGTTAATTGCTAATTTACTAACTCTATTCAGATATCAAGGTGCAAACTTGCTTATGGTTGTTTCCCAATGTAGGCAGTAGTTATGTGTTTAATCGCTCTGTTGCGGTATGAACCGTTTGAAGAGAGAAACACAACAACAGGCAGCACTATCTATAACACAAACAGAGGAAATCAATAATGCAACAATTTATTTCTTTTTAATATGTATATCTTAAATATATAAATATATATAAAGTTTCCACAGAAGCGAAACGTAAACAAAAAATTTAAAAAATTGTTTCAGATTTTTAACTTACATTTTAATCGGAAATCTAGCCGCTTCTCCTTTTGTACTGTGATTTTCAGCTTATTCTGGTAAAAACTCTCTTCACAAAGTTGTGTTACCTCCTTTTTCTTTTTTCACCTGTGTATATATAATGCAATACACAGGCTATTGGATTGCACCAGCATGGTTTACTAACTCTTGTACAGAAGCGTGCGAACAACGACCTGCTCGATGACTTTCAAGAGAAACTTCCACTGTCCGGTCGTAAGTCTCGTGGACAGTAACATCAGAATCTTTGAAAAATGCAGACATTGAAAAAGATGGTCGTACAGGCAACGCGATGGTGATACGTTACTCGTGGAAGGAGTGCATTTTTCATTCCGAGCTACCCCTACCACGCCCAGCTCTCCGGTACAATATGCACGATACAGCGGCACGTGTGGAACGGCGTCGCACTTAAAAGGCATCCGGTGTGTACATACATACCGTACACACACGCAAAACTCGACAAACCATTCACCATCTGTCGTTGTCACCGACACTTCACAAAATTGTCTGCCACGCTGTAACTGCGATCGTCGTCGATTCACGTCGACAAGGTGACTGCTAGAAACCTTATCTATGTTGCAATGATTCTTATGTATGCACTATGATCGTACAACAGACAAGGAAATTGTTACACAAAGTTCGAGAACTCGCTCAAAGAAAACTGTGCCAATTTTAAAGTTTCGAGAAAGATAGACCTCGAGATAAGAAATATAGGTACTTGAATTTAACTCTTACTACTCCACCCATCATCATGGAGTCAATCGCTTCTAAAAGATTGTACCTACCATATAACAAGATGATTTTCAGTCGTAATTTTACTTACAATTAATTCAAATCTTCTAATATACGATTAAGAAGCAATACGGTAATAAATGCAATAATAATTAATGAAATCAAGTGATTTATTGGCATATACGACACATGAAATTTTGCTCAGATACGAGTGCTAATAAGAAATATAGATCATTCATTAATACTCCAATGAAGTTCTTAATTATAAAGTAAATCTCTATGTGGTCAGAATATTAGTATTATCGTGGAATTATCGCGGGATATGGAGAATCAATATAATATGTTTCTGTTATTATTTAAATATATTCAATTATAAATCAGATTACAAAATAATGAGATTATAGTTGGTAGAAATATATAAGAAGAATTAATAATTTATAGATTTTATTATTCTCCTTCAAAATAACATCATGAAACGTTATACTTTAAACAGTAAGTACATAACACGAGTATTCAGTGGTATGTCGTGAGACATTATGTGTTAACGAACAATGTACGCTAATATCTACATGTAGGCAAGGGGTACGAGAAAATACTGAAAAATGAACATGAAATCGACATAATAAATGATCCGGGCAAATAGAATCCAATTGTTTGCGCGGCCGTAGTCGGCCAAATCAATTGCTGCAACGTTGACCCGAGGGCTGATACTGTTTGAACACGTGTAACTTCCATTTTAACTGACGTGTACACGGTAAATGTATATAAAACTGAACTTTCTGCAACGCCGTTTTTATCATTGTACTTCTATTTGTAGACGTGATATCAAAGGGCGAAAATTAAAAAGCTATTTTTTCAACTAACCGCATATTTGACTTACAATTAGGGAATATTGCTTTCTTGTACTTCTCTTTCAACATTGCATTAATTAAAACTTTTACCATTCTTACAAAATGTTCTAATAAATTTAAAGTATGATATATGCAACTTTCAATAAACAGTTTAAATATACATATAATATTTTGGTTTTAGGTCATAAATGCACGTTTTCGAGAGATATTGCTGTAATCTCACCAAAACATCTACGTGTGTTTATTGATCGTATATATCGTAGACATCAAAATGTCAGGGTCTATTTGATTCACTATCATAGTTATAAGAGCGTACAAACTAAAAAGCAAATGTTTCTTATGTAATGCATCAGTTTATGTGTACTTCGTAAATATTAACGCTTAAAATAAACGTAAATCAATAATTATTATATTAACATTTGTAAAACGCAATACATTAATTGCATTTGGTTTGTTATCTTTCTCTGATTTAAAAGAAATGATTGATTTCTTTTACGTTGGCTCTGCTTTTCCGTTATCCATTGAATAACTACAGCTCTGTATCCAATCTTTTTCTCTGTGGCGCGGGCGTACGCGTCGTTTTCACGCGACACCTCTCTAAGCTTCATTCTTCAACCGTAACTTTCCCATATGGTCATATCGATACCGAGCTTAGAAATTTCATGAATCGGTTCGGTGAAGTGAAAACAAATTTCTCTTTCCGTGATTTATATGGAAAGAACATTTCTTTTCTCGATGTATGGAAAGAATATTTTTAAAGCGTATCAAATCGATCTACAAGCAGATGGTTGTAAAATTACTGTCAATTTTTAAAAACCTTTTTGATGCTTAAAATGATATTTTTTCACAATATGTATTTTTAAATTGCCTTAATCGTCCTTACAAATTTAATACTTTAAGCCAATTCAATACTAGCCAATTTATTACTAAAAGACAGTAATTAATCAGTTGTTTGGAGTATTAGTGTGTGTATTGAACAACAGTGCCTTTAATACTTAAAATAAATAATTAATTATTGTTTTTTAGTATTAGTCGGTATTATATTTCTGAAAGGATGTATATCCATACACATTCCGCTATCATAATATTTTTACAGATTTATCAAGTGATTTATAAATATATGAGTAAAATGATTTGTTATCAATTAAATATGATTTTGTCAAGTTTGGCAATCTAAATTTATATTCAAATATTCTACTGCGTTTTTTCGCAGATATTGATTATGCAACAAATAACAACATTTATATATTCCGTGATGCAACATAAAAATTTGAAACAGATATCAAGAAGCTATACCTGAAGAAGTGGTTAGTTTATTAACAGATGCTTATTATCAGTCATCAAAGTTGGTATTTTACTGCAAATGATAAGTAGTGTTGGCCATACAGAGCGTAAATGGACAGACAATCATTATTAGAGAAATTCGGATTGGCAGTAAACCGAGTTTAATTCACCTTAATGTCACAATTGCAAACGAATTCCTCCAATGCAAACATTGCGATAGTAATGTTCTGTGCTATTCCTGTTTCATGACAATATGATGAATCGATCATTGATGGAAGAGAATTCGCATTGCACTAAAATATAGGCAAACGAAAGACGGAACAATGAATTCCAACAGCGCGCCACATAAATGATGAAATTCCCAAGAAAATTAATTAACCGGGTTTAAACGAGCAATGCGCGCTGCAGCCAAATATCCGATGGTTTCTCGCTTACATCTAAAATTTAAGAATTATGATCGCAACAAGGTAAATATCACCGATGAGAATAATAAGTGTGAGATCTTCGACGCTTTGAAATGCAAGGAAGTATGGTTATAAAGTTTACTATTCTTTCGAATATTAAATACAGATTCTTTGGAACTGTTTATAATTTTGCTAAATTATTCTACATATTTTATGTAAAATATGTCCTATATCTAATTAATGCTTTCTCGATAAAAAATTCTAGGTTTTCTGGGTAATTTTATTTTTGATATTACGTTACGATATTTTATGTTACACACACACAAGAAATAATTTTTACAAACCTTGTTAATAAATTGAGAAATACTTAAATATAATTATCATATAGGAAAATAAATTAAGGATTAAAAAGTTTAGAAAGTACATGTACAACAAGGATTTTATTTTATGACACATGACAGGTGATTCTGATAAGATTTTTCCCGTAGATTATGCATCTATAATTGAAAATGCTCCAGCATGTCAGGTTTTTTAAAAGGCATAAAACAAGGTTATTGTTAAAGTTGTTTAAAGAAATGGGGCGTCATAAAAATTTAAATGGTTTCGGATGAAAGCTTGAACTTTAAGCTACAACCATAAAATAAAGATAAATAATCTAATAAAATTTTTGTGTATCACGGATCTTTTGAGAAGCGCGCATATATTATATGTATGTCTTTCGTTGTACTGTCTCCCTATGCAGATTAATTGTTTAAAAAACATCAAAATACTTTAATCATAATTATAACTGATTATATATATATATAT